>NC_053022.1:492773468-492889068 GCF_003073215.2 Triticum urartu | reverse complement strand
CCCCTCTATTTATATGTTGAGCCCTGGGGTCAAAACTTGGAGTAAAAGCCTCCTCAAAGTCGGTTTCACCCGAAAGGCAAGAGTCCTTCTCGGACTCCAGGGCTAGACGCCAGGGTTCCCGGCGTCTACGCCAGGGTTCCTGGCGTCTAGCCTCTGGTCTCCGCAAAACTTCCTTTTGCACTTTCCAAAAGCCTCGTGGGCTTTCCCCTTTGGCCCAGATAAAGTGTTCTCGTGCCCAAACATTTCGGGAAACATCCGGAACCCCTTCCGGTGAATTCCGGAACCCTTCCGGAGATCAAACACTACTATCCACATATCAATCTTTACTTCCGGACCATTCCGGAGTTCCTCGTCATATCTGTGATCTCATCCAAAACTTCGAACAACATTCGGTCACCAACATACATAACTCATAGTACTATATTGTCAACGAACGTTAAGCGTGCGGACCCTACGGGTTCGAGAACTATGTAGACATGACCGAGACACATCTCTTGTTAATAACCAATAGCGGGACCTAGATGCCCATATTGGCTCCTACATATTCTACGAAGATCTTTATCGGTCAGACCGCATAACAACATACGTTGTTCCCTTTGTCATCGGTATGTTACTTGCCCGAGATTCGATCGTCGGTATTTCGATACCTAGTTCAATCTCGTTACCGGCAAGTCTATTTACTCGTTCCATAATACATCATCCCGCAACTAACTCATTAGTTGCAATCCTTGCAAGGCTTATAGTGATGTGCATTACCGAGGGGGCCCAGAGATACCTCTCTGACAATCGGAGTGACAAATCCTAATCTCGAAATACGCCAACCCAACAAGTACCTTTGGAGACACCTGTAGAGCACCTTTATAATCACCCAGTTACGTTGTGACGTTTGGTGGCACACAAAGTGTTCCTCCGGTAAACGGGAGTTGCATAATCTCATAGTCATAGGAACATGTATAAGTCATGAAGAAAGCAATAGCAACAAACTAAATGATCAAGTGCTATGCTAACGGAATGGGTCAAGTCAATCACATCATTCTCCTAATGATGTGATCCCGTTAATCAAATGACAACTCATGTCTATGGTTAGGAAACATAACCATCTTTTATCAACGAGCTAGTCAAATAGAGGCATACTAGTGACACTCTGTTTGTCTATGTATTCACACATGTATTATGTTTCCGGTTAATACAATTCTAGCATGAATAATAAAAATTTATCATGATATAAGGAAATAAATAGTAACTTTATTATTGCCTCTAGGGCATATTTCCTTCATTAAATATCTTATGGAAAAGAAAGATGCTAAGCCTAGACTTATTAGATGGGTTCTCTTGCTACAAGAATTTGATTTGCATATTGTTGATAGAAAGGGAGCTGAGAACCCCATTGCGGACAACTTGTCTAGGTTAGAAAATATTCTTGATGACCCACTACCTATTAATGATAGCTTTCCTGATGAACAATTAAATGTTATAAGTACTTCTCGTAGTACTCCATGGTATGTTGATTATGCTAATTATGTTGTTGCTAAGTTTATACCACCTAGCTTCACATACCAGCAAAAGAAAAAGTTTTTCTATGATTTAAGACATTACTTTTGGGATGACCCACATCTTTATAAATAAGGAGTAGATGGTGTTATTAGACGTTGTGTACCTGAGCATGAACAGGAACAGATCCTACTCAAGTGTCATTCCGAGTCTTATGGAGGACACCACGCTGGAGATAGAACTGCACATAAGGTATTGCAATCTGGTTTTTATTGGCCTACTCTCTTCAAGGATGCCCGTAAGTTTGTCTTGTCTTGTGATGAATGTCAAAGAATTGGTAATATTAGTAGACGTCAAGAAATGCCTATGAATTATTCTCTTGTTATTGAACCATTTGATGTTTGGGGCTTTGATTATATGGGACCTTTTCCTGCCTCTAATGGATACACACATATTTTAGTTGCTGTTGATTACGTTACTAAGTGGGTAGAAGCTATTCCAACTAGTAGTGCTGATCATAACACTTCTATTAAAATGCTTAAGGAAGTTATTTTCCTGAGGTTTGGAGTCCCTATATATTTAATGACTAATGGTGGTTCACACTTTATTCATGGTGCTTTCCGTAAAATGCTTGCTAAATATGATGTTAATCATAGAATTGTATCTCCTTATCACCCATAGTGTAGTGGTCAAGTAGAGTTGAGCAGTAAAGAGCTCAAATTAATTTTGCAAAAGACTGTTAATAGGTCTAGAAAGAATTGGTCCAAGAAACTTGATGATGCATTATGGGCTTATAGAACTGCATACAAAAATCCTATGGGTATGTCTCCGTATAAAATGGTTTATGGAAAAGCATGTCACTTACCTCTCTCGAACTAGAACATAAGGCATATTGGGCTATTAAAGAGCTCAATTATGATTTTAAACTTGCCGGTGAGAAGAGGTTATTTGATATTAGCTCACTTGATGAATGGAGAACCCAAGCTTATGAAAATGCCAAGTTGTTTAAAGAAAAAGTTAAAAGATGGCATGACAAAAGGATACAAAAGCGTGAGTTTAATGTAAGTGATCATGTATTGCTATACAACTCTCGTTTAAGATTTTTTGCAGGAAAACTTCTCTCTAAATGGGAAGGCCCCTATGTTATCGAAGAGGTCTATCGTTCCGGTGCCATAAAGATCAACAACTTTGAGGGCACAAATCCGAAGGTGGTAAACGGTCAAAAAATCAAACATTATATCCCAGGTAATCCCATAAATGTTGAAACCAATATTATTGAAACCGTAACCCCGGAGGAATACATAAGGGACACCTTCCAGACTGTTTCAAACTCCGAAAAGGAATAGGTATGTGGTACGGTAAGTAAACCGACTCCAAAACAATTTTAAGGCAATATTTCTCCATTTTGGAATATTTAGAAAAATAGAAAAATAAGTAGCAGTCCGGGAAGGACACGAGGGCCCCACGAGGGTGGTGGGCGCGCCCCCCTACCTCGTGAGCACCTCGTGTGCCTTCCGGACTCCGTTTTCTTGCACGATACATATTTTGGTCGGTAAAAATTCATTATATATTCCCCCGAAGGTTTTGACTCCCGTATCACGCAAACCTACTCTGTTCTTGTTTCGAGCTATTTTCTGTCAGGGTTTTCCAGGCTAGGCATCATGTTGTCTCCCTCCTCCAACAACAGTGACAATGATGCTTGGTTAATGAAGATAGATCTAAAGAGGGAAGAACCCATGAGGGTCAACAAGGATGAAAGGATAAAGAAGGCCGTGAAGGATCAAGCTCCAGCAGCAAAAGACACCCTCCAACTCGATCATAACCTTCTTACCCCAACTGAGATTGAAGCTTTCAAGATGATTGAATTAGCTCGTATACAAAACAAGTATCTCACACAAGAAAATATTTTGTTGAAGGAGCATATTGGCGCACTCAAGGGCATTATTCGCAAACTGGAGGACCTCTTACGCTCGATGTGCGATTATCCGTCACCTCCACCTTCTTCATCGACAAAGGAGATATAATCACTTGGGTATGGGCACTCCCCTTGGCAACTGCCAAGCTTGGGGGAGGTGCCCCGGTATCGTATCACAATCACAACTCCTATCTTTACCGTTTTTCTTAGTTCGATCCTATTAGTAGTATCTTGATCTAGTAGAATAAAGTTTATGGCATGATCTAGTTTTGAGTTTTGCTTTATGATCTTTCTATGTAATCGAGTCTGTGAGCTATATATAATAAAGATTAGTGTTGAGTCAAGGGCTTGATTATTTTGCCATGATCTTGGGTGAATAAAAGAAAAGAGAAAAATAATTAAAAAAACAAAAAGTTCATATTGATCTTATTTTTTTTTGTGGGTGGAAGCCAACTCATATTGATCTTATTGAGAGTAATGACTTCACATAGAAAGAGTATGATGATTAAAAGTTGTTGGGAGTTGGCAGACATAGCTTTGGTCATTGTTGCAATTAATATGAAGTAATAAGGAAAGAGAGGTTTTTCACATATAGATATATTATCATTGACATCTTTTATGATTGGGAGCACTCATTAAAATATGACATGCTAAAGAGTTGATGTTGGACAAGGAAGACAACGTAATGAGTTATGTCTTTCTTATATGTGAGATAAAGTATGTTGTCATGGATCCTCTAACTTGTTGAGCTTGCCTTTCACCCTCATGCTAGCCAAATTCTCAGCACCACGTAGAAATACTACTTGTGCTTCCAAATACCCTTAAACCAGTTTTGCCATGAGAGTCCACCATATCTACCTATGGATTGAGTAAGATCCTTCAAGTAAGTTGTCATCGGTGCAAAGCAATAAAAATTGCTCTAAATATGTATGATTGATTGGTGTGGGAGAAATAAGCTTTATACGATCTTGTGATATGGAAGTAATAAAAGCGACGGACTGCATAATAAAGGTTCATATCACAAGGGGCAATATAAAGTGACGTTCTTTCGCATTGAGATTTTATGCATACAACCATAAAAGCGCATGGCAACCTCTGCTTCCCTCTGTGAAGGGCCTATCCTTTATTATTATCTTCTACCTTATGCAAGAGTCATGGTGATCTTCACCTTTTCTTTTTTCATCTTTATCCTTTGGCAAGCTTAGCATGTTGGAAAGAACATGATATATATATCTAATTGGATGTAGGGGAGCATGAACCATTATTGTTGACATTACCCTTGAGGTAAAAGGTTGTGGGGCAAAACTATAAGCCCCTATCTTTCTCTGGGTCCGATTAAAACTCCGTAACCACAAGTATCGCGTGAGTGTTAGCAATTATGGAGGACCAAATGATAGTTGAGTATGTGGACTTGCTTTTTAGCTCTGACATAGACTCTTTCCGATGTTATGATAAATTGCAATTTCTTCAATGACTGAGATTATAGTTTGTTGGAGCCCAATAAGGTTTATGATTTATACTTTTGCATTGTGAATAGATCATCACTCGAACATAAGTAATCATATGACAAAATCTATATATGTTGTTGTTATGAGAATAATCATGATGCCTTTGTGTCCGTATTTTATTTTTATCGATGCCTCTACCTCTAAACATGAGGACATATTTATTGTTATCGGCTTTTCGCTTGAGGACAAGTGAGGTCTAAGCTTGGGGGAGTTGATACGTCCATTTTGCATCATGCTTTTATATCAAAATTTATCGCATTATTGTCTGTTATTTCACTTTATGTCACAATACTTATGGCTATTCTCTCTTATTTTACAAGGTTTACATAAGGAGGGAGAATGCCGGCAGCTAGAATTCTGGGCTGGAAAAGGAGCAAATATTAGAGACCTATTCTGCGCAACTCCAAAAGTCCTGAAACTCCATGGAACATCTTAAAATAAATAAAGAAAAATCCTCGTCAAAGATGAAGGCCAGGGGCCCACACCCTGCTCACGAGGGTGGGGGGCGCGCCCCCTACCTCGTGGGCCACCCTGATGGCTCTCCGACGCCCATCTTCTCCTATATGAAGTCTTTCGATGAGAAAAAAATAAGAGGGAACTTTTCGGGACGAGACTCCGCCGCCACGAGGCGGAACCTTGGCGGATCAAATCTAGAGCTCCGGCAGGGCTGTTCTGCCGGGGATACTTCCCTCCGGGAGGGGGAAATCATCACCATCGTCATCACCAATGCTCCTCTCATTGGGAAAGGGCAATCTCCATCAACATCTTCACCAGCACCATCTCATCTCCAAACCCTAGTTCATCTCTTGTATCCAATTTTTGTCTCAAAGTCCGGGATTGGTGCTAGTAGGTTGCTAGTAGTATTGATTACTCCTTGTAGTTGATGCTAGTTGGTTTATTTGGTGGAAGATCATATGTTCAGATCCTATATGCATATTATTACCCCTCTGATTATGAACATGAATATGCTTTGTGAGTAATTACGTTCGTTCCTGAGGATAAGGGAGAAGTCTTGCTATTAATAGTCATGTGAATTTGGTATTCGTTTGATATTTTGATAAGATGTATGTTGTCTAGCCTCTAGTGGTGCTATGTGAACGTCGACTACATAACACTTCATCATTATTTGGTCCTAGAGGAAGGCATTGGGAAGTAATAAGTAGATGATGGGTTGCTAGAGTGACAGAAGCTTAAACCCTAGTTTATGCGTTGCTTCGTAAGGGGCTGATTTGGATCCACATGTTTCATGCTATGGTTAGGTTTACCTTAATACTTTTGTTGTAGTTGCGGATGCTTGCAATAGAGGTTAATCATAAGTGGGATGCTTGTTCAAGTAAGAACAACACCCAAGCATTGGTCCACCCACATATCAAATTATCAAAGTATCGAACGCGAATCATATGAACGTGATGAAAACTAGCTTGACGATATTCCCATGTGTCCTCGGGAGCGCTTTTCCTATTATAAGAGTTTGTTCCGGCTTGTCTTTTTCTACAAAAGGATTGGGCCACCTTGCTGCACTTTATTTACTTTTGTTACTTGTTGCCCGTTACAATTTGTCCCGTCACAAAACTATCTGTTATCACTTATTTCAGTACTTGCAGAGAATACCTTGCTGAAAACCGCTTATCATTTCCTTCTGCTTCTCGTTGGGTTCGACACTCTTACTTATCGAAAGGACTACGATAGATCCCCTATACTTGTAGGCCATCACTCTTATACTACATATAATGGTTACAACATTAACCAATATCTACAACAGTAAACCAAGATAGTATTCTAGCTAAACTTGACGTGTTCCTGTAAATTGAGTAAGGATGGGATTCAAACATGTCAAGGATGGCGCCGATTGCAATGTGGCCTTATAGCAACTCTATCAGATAGTTAATATGACGACTTTGGTCTAAAATGTCACTCTAATAGAGTCGCCATAATTTATGGAGGGCGCTCCATATACAGCTGGCGAGCCTCCATATTTGAAGGTTGTGGCCGTTTGTTTGGATAGTGCATCATCTGGCAACCATTCGTGCCAGAGAGAAGTTTCACCTCCCTCTTTGCCTCCATCATTGGCCCATGGCAATTTTAGTTCTCCTTTTTCCCGCCGCCTGCCATGTTTTTCCGCCATCCGTCACCTGCATCTATAAAAAAGCCGCAAAATCTTCACTTCCCTTCTCACTATTCACAACCTCCACTTCCCTTCTAGCCGCCCACTACCTCCATTATCAATGTCGGCGGACTGGATATTGTTATTGGAGGAGAAGCGCTGGTAAAATTTATACCGGGCATTTTCAAAGTATTAGCGCATGTGTCCCCAAGATGATGAACATAATTTTCCAATTAGGTGGAAAGAATTCGACGACTCGACAACGATTGTGTGATGCATGGAGGAGTGAATTCGAAGTCAATGTTTAAAATTGTGAGAACCGGGGAGTCCATGTGATACATGGATTGTTAGCTTCTTAGGCCAACTCTAATGCATGACCGCAAACGGAAGTGTGTTTTGTCTGGTTTATGTCCGTTTGTGTCGGCAAAATGGATGCAAGGGTCCATTTGCGGTCGTCTGCCCGTCGCCCGTCGGTGCCCCAATCGCCTGCCGCATCAAATAGTTTCTGCATTTTAAACATAATTTTTAAGTAAAAAAGACATGAAAAATAATTTAAGATGATAACTTATATATTACTTAACTTAAGTCCACAAGTCCCAGTCAAACATTAAAATTAAACTTGAACTAAAGAAAACATAAAAATAATGAAAACCTAGATCGGCCGTCACCATTGTGCTGGCCTTCTTCAGTCGCCGCCATCCTCGTGGTGAGGTTGATGTACGTAGGTAGCTGCCAAAGGTGGCTGGCGGCCCCTGCGGCGGCTGCCAAAGTTGGGCCAGCGTCGCCTGATGTGGCTGCGGCACCATTTTGGTGGCCATGGCGGGCATGGTGACCATGGCTCGACGCCCACCCACGAGGCCGGCGCAAACATGTACTCTGGCGTGTAGGGCACTGTGGATGTCCACATCCATGACTGCCCCACCATGGCAGGTCCCAGGACATGGCCGGAGCCGCCGAAGGCTCCAAACCACCTCCTCTTTCACCTCTAGCTATGGTATGGCGATGACGCCCCACGGTCAACAATACCATCTGCACGTCAAGGCCGTCGCTGACAGCGGGGTGGCCATGTCCCAATACCGCTGGCACACCTCCACCTTGATGTACGATCGCATGCCCGGCGGGGCCGCCGATGTCGAAATGGAGAAGCCGGGTGGCAACATGAAGTAGCCGGCGACGCTCCCCGACGACGCAGAGGACGACCTTGCTTTGTGTCATGCTTCACCTTCTTGCCGGGGATCCACTTCCACATCCCCATGCCAGCGGCTGGCGGGGAGCGAGGAGCGAGGGCAGCGCTAGGGTTGGCATTGTCGGGGCGTGAGGGGGCAGTGGAAGAGTGTGGATGCGGCTGTAGTTTAGAAGTGGACTGGCCGGTCCACGGCCTCACCATTAAAAAAGACGCGTCAGGGCGGCTGGGAGGATGATGTGTGGTCCCGACCACGCGTGCGGACTAAATGGGGTCGGCAGGAAGCAGTTACACGATCGACATGCGGGCCCGATGGCGGACAATGAAAGGACGTGTGCTTGTCCTTCCAGTGTCAGTCTAGAGGCAAATCCGGCCCAAATTTGCGCCGAAATTGGGTCGAGCCAGACATATTTGCTCATGCCCTCGCGCGCTGGGCCATCCGTTTCGATCCAAACGGATTGGGGCGGACAAAATTGGGTTGTGACTGGATTGGCCATACGGTTTCTAGCATCATCATTGGAATTGAGTCGTCGCTACCGGAATCGGCACATGGAAGCTTGAATCGCCATCGAAATTGGTACCTCGTTGTAATTGTCCTCACCCTCACCACCGTGCTCGTGGTCGTCCAAGCCCTCACCACCGTGCTGGGATTTAACCGGATATTGTTGGTTTTGCTGAATATGATGTATTGAAGATTGGAAGAGAAAAAGAACCTAAATTCTTAATGGTGCAGCTGCACTAATTGGCTTTTACGAGCGCACACGGTGCACGACAAAAACTCACACTACAAAAAAGGTAATTAGCATTACATGTCATCATTACACTACAAAAAAAGGAAAGTATACTTCCTCATCCATCGAACACCCTGCTTTGCATAAATCAATCAGGAAAGGATAAGTACATGCATTTATTTGGGCTTAATTTTTTTTAAAGCCATAACTTTTGCATCAAGTATCGGAATTTGGATCCGTTTTCACCGTTGAGTTTCTTGCGACGAGTTCTTCAAAACTAGATCCTCATATGGATATGTTTCGACAAACTTTCTGTTTTGAGCAACTTTGGGTGCTAAAGAGGCAACTTTTGGTGCTATAAGAAAGCAACTTCTTCTTAGTTTGCCTACTATTATTGCCAATCAACGAGAAGTCATTATAACTTGCCTCCCATGACTATCCTATTCACTAAATTCATATATAAGTTGCCCCCAAATGCTTGTTAGTGCAGCTCCACTATTTGGAGACGTCAAGCGTACCCTCCCAAGCCATTTGATTTGGCACGCAGGTGCTTTCCTGTCTGGTGTGGCGACCGAAGGTATGGTGAGCCCCCTTCCAAAAAAAGAAAAGAAATAACCACTGCAGTTCGTGGAAGCGTCGGCCCCACCCCCACCCCCACGCGCACTCCCACCCCATTTTTTTGTCGGTTACCGTCGAAGAGATGGAGAGAGAAAGGGGAGGGGATTCGCTCGTGCCCCGCAGTGATTCACCGTCGAAGGGAGGCAGCAGGCGACCTCGGCGACCACACAAATCGCGGCTGGATTTCGTAAAAACTATCACACAACAAAACCAACAAAAAACACAGAAAAAGATACTTGGATCCTTTTTTATACACAATACACGAAAGATAAGATAGTTGCCCACAATTAACCATACAGTTGCCTAAAACCATGTATCTCATTGCTCAATCCTCATGAATAGAAACATTACCAAGACCGCGATTTGGCCAATATCTAAAGGTTTTAGATACCTTTCAATTAAGTTTGTGTCACGATGGTGTGTCAAGAGTTTCTTCTCTTCGGGTGGGATCCAATGATATGATCATAAACACTTGGCGAATGATCGTAGATGGTGGCGGGGTGGAGCTGGTCATGGGAACATAACTAAACCCATGAGGTTTTTATGGTATTAAGTTTATCTGTGAATTACTAAGAAAACGAACATGTGTATGTTCGTTACCCCTTTTTGAGGTATGATAGTTGCCACAATAAGCTATACAGTTGCCTAGAACCATGTATCCAGTTGCCCAATCCTCATGAATAAAAATATTACCAAATACATAATTTGGCTAATATGTAAAGGTTTTAGATACCTTTTAATTAATATTTTTTTCATAGAGATGCATCAAGAATTTCATCTCCTCGGGGTGGGATCCCTTGGTATGATCGTAAATACTTTGCGAATGATCATAGAAGGAGAGTGATGTGGAGCTGGTCATGGGGACATTACTAAAATCACGAAGTGTTTTTAGGGGATTAAGTTTATCTTTAACCCCCTCCAGAAATGAACATGTGTATGCTCTTTATCCCTTTTTAGGTGTCATAGTTGCCTACAATCAACAATCTAAAACAATGTATCCAGTTGCCCACAATCAGCCATACAGTGTTGTCTGAAATCATGTATCCAGTTGCCCACAATCAGCCATACAGTGTTGTCTGAAATCATGTATCCAGTTTCCCACAATTAGCCGTATAGTTGTCTAAAATCGTGTATCCAGCTGCCCACAATCAACCATATAGCTGTCTAAAACATTGTGCCTAGTTGCCCTATCCTCATGAACAGAAACATTACCAAGAACAAAGGTGTCTAGAAAAGTTGATCCCGACATTTGGGGTGATTGGGTGTCCTTATGATAGGCAACTTAGAGGTGAAGTTAGTCAATTGGTAGTCATGGTAATTAACTTAGAAGTATCCTCCGCTGGTAGGTAGTCATGCTAAGGGAAAAAAGGACTTGCTTTCCTATAGAACTGAAATTGCCTCTGTAGCATACAAAGTTGCTCGATTTTTTTTGTCAAAACCTATTCATAAGGGATCTAGTTTTGAAGAACTCGTCTCAAGAAACCCAATAGTGGAAACGGGTCTAAATTCTGATATTCGAATCAAAAGTTATAACATTTTAAATTTTTCGAAACCACACATAAATGCACGTGGTCTTTCAGCTGAGGTAACCTGAGGATGGATGATTACGTACTTTCTTTTTTTATAAGCTAGGATGACATGTCACATCAATTTTCTAATATGGTGGATGCGCTCGACCAATCCATCGAGCGCCAATGCGCTGCCTAGCCACGTCCGAAAAGAATGTGTCACTAATGAATCGATCGCATCGATATGTAAACAGCCATTAGGAGGATTTCGTGTTTACTGTTTGTCTCGACACCCTCCATATATTCAGACAAAGTGCGCTTCATATACGACACCGAGGCTGTCATAAAGTGTGAGCTTCATATACGATACGGAGGTTTTTTTTTTCGCGAAAGATATACGATACGGAGGCTGTCATACAGTGTGCGCTTCATATACTTACGATACAGAGGCTGTTAATATGGCAACTCCAGTTTGAAACCATGTGATGGGTGCGCCTTGCGGTACGTCCACGACGACCCAATCATAGTCTCACAAGCATGGTTCCCCGTGATGAGCTGCTGCACAGCACCCACCAGGCACCAGTTAACCTGATCAAAATGTCACCTGGAATAGAGTAAACGCATCCCAAAAACTATAGATTTGTCTCCAAAAGCCAGCTGACAAACAAAATTATTTGCCCCTTTCTCAAGACACGGCCGGTGATCGCCGATGGGCCATCATGTACGCATTCTTTATGCGAGTGCAGACGTAGCAGTTGGGGCGTCACGGCGCTGACGCACGGGGCCCGACGTACGTAGTACGTCGCTTGCATCGGCCCAGCGGTGGACAGCAACCTGACGATGCATGCGATGCGATGCGAGGCGAGACGAAGCTCCTTGAAGCCGCTGATGGCCTAGTGGGTCGGTGAGAACGTGGGTGGCAGACCACGCCCTGATTAGTGGCTAATTAATTACCCCATTTGACTAATGCAGACCGGGTGAACGGGCTGCTCACTGCATGCGCTGGACTGCGAATTATCACGTGGGCGGCGAACTGGGCTCCAACACACTAGTAAGAACCCGGTGATTGATTGTAACAACCATCCAACTAATCTTGTGTTTTGGTCAAAAGAAAAAAAAACTAATCTTGTGTTGGCCATTATCTGGAATTCTTATATTATTAGGGCCCTCTTACCTGCGTGTAGTATACAACAAGGGACCCCTCAAACACACCGTGAGAAAGCCAGATTACCTCAGCCCCTGGATGTCACACAGGCCACATCACGCCCACGACTCTTCCACCGGTCATCAAATAATCACGTGAGGCGAAAACCACAACCACTATTTTTTTCTCTCTGGGTAGATCACACATGCAATTGGAAACAATTCAAGAATTAGTCATGAAAATGAAAATTACCATGCATTGATGTTCAATACCACAGATTCACAGTCACCCCTGTCGCTAGTGCCTGTATTGTTATTTTTTTGTGTGCATCAATGAAGTATTATTTTGGTTCGACTGTGACTATCCCAGTTGAATTTGTTTTATCCAATGTCACAATTATGTGTACAAAATGTAAAGTGTTAGGACAAACCAAGGGCCAATTAAACTAGCCAGGGAGACAAAGTAATTGTCCTGACCTTGCCAAAAATCCAACGGTTAATTAATGTTCTATGTTTTATAAACGTGACGTCCAGATGTTGATGAGCCAATTGATATGTCTCTACAGCCACCCTCTGTATCTAGTACTAGATCCACCAAATGGACATATATTTTAGAAAATGCATCCTTACGCCCATCCTAAAGATTTCCAATGGTATTAGTTGAAAGCCTCGTTTTATTTCTACGGAGAAGGCTCGGAGGACTCGCGCTCCCGCTCTCCATCGCTGGCGCCCCCTCCCCCAGCCACGGGAGGCCGCGGCCGCCAGGCCCCGCTCGCCCCCCGTCCCGAGGATCCGCTTCCCTCCGTCGTCCTCTCGGACCCGGCGCCCGAGCCTTCCGACGGAAGCGACGCTTTCAGCGTCGGCCTGGTGGTGTTCCCGGTGTCCTTTCCTCGCTCCCCCGCCGACCCCCCCCCCCCCCGCTGCCGAGCCTGGGCTGGAGGACTCTCTTGCCCCTCCCCCGGGCTCCCATGGGCCCGCCGAGGCCCTCTCCTCCCCGGCCCTCCCTGCCGGCGCGGTGGCCACCTCGCCGGTCCTCTCCCCGGGCCTGAGCCTGCCCCTGCCGCCTTCTTCGGTGGACCCCCCCACCGCAGGCAGCGGTCTCTCTGCCCTCGCCGCTGCCTGTGGCGGACCCGCCCCTCCTCCTCGCCGCCCCGTCGTCGACTGCTTCATCGCCCCCGTCCGGTCTCCTCGGCTGCACCGGGTTGGTGGCTCACCTCGCGCCGGTGCTCGTCCCCGTCGCGGAGGTTGAGACCCGAGTTCCTACCCCGGTGGCCTCCCAGCCTCCCCCGCCGCGCGCCGCTGCCTGTTCCCGCCGAGGCCGGTCTTCCTCCTCGCCGGTGATAGCCTCGCGCCGTAGCTCTCGGCTCGACGCTGCCCGGCCGGTTGGTACTCCGGCGCTGCCCATCCACGCTCGGGCGGAGCTTCGGGCCGCGGCCCGGAACCTGGAGCCAGGTACCCCCATCGCCCCCTCCTATGCAGCTACTTGTCCTTTTTCTGCGCTCGAGTCAGTCCCGCTTGGTCACCTTGAGAAGGTCGCGTCCGATTCTGCAATCATTTTCAGGGGGGAGGTCGCTCCCCTCTTAGTCCAGATCGCGGCCATCCAGGCCCGTGAGCTGCTTGATGGAAAACTGGCAGAAGCGCGTGCGTCCCTGCTCTCTCCCCTGCTCCTTTAGCACCCGCGGTGGTGGCCACCCCGGCCCTACGTCGCAGAGCAGCCCCCCCCCCCCCCCCCCGCTGGATGCTGCGGAACCTCGTGGCAGCACGCGCTCCCGCACTGCCTCCCTCCGCGTTCAAAGCGCTTCTCGAGTCTTGGGGTCAAGCAGCCCCCCGATGGCACCTTAATGCGTGCACGCTTCTGGAACATCCGCGGCTTCGGCCATGATGGTCGGCGCCGACAACTGATCAAGTACGTGCGAGACGAACACATTGACATAGTCGCCATTCAGGAAACCATGCGCACTAATCTCTCGCTGCTCGAGCTGGATCGCCTCAGTCCTCACCTCTTTGCGTGGCATTGGCTCCCTTCTAGTGGGAGTACCGGCCACTCTGGTGGCATCCTTCTTGGTGTGAAGGATGCCACCTTTGAGGTGGGCAGTATGGGTCGGGGCACTTTCTTTGTGAGCATGGAGCTTTTCGAACGGTCCCTCAACTTCAAGTGGGAGGTCATCATCGTATACGGCCCCGCCGACCATAGTAGGTCGGCCGCCTTCCTTGAAGAGCTTCACAGGAAGGTCTCGGCTGCCTCCCTCCCTGTGGTTGTTGGGGGCGACTTTAACCTCCTCCGTTTCGCGGAGGAGAAGAGCAATGAGCATGTCAACTTTGCACGGATGCAAATGTTCAATGGCTGCATTGCAGACCTTGGCCTCCGCGAGATAGATCGGGTTGGTGCCAGATTCACCCGGACCAACCGGCAGGCGTCCCCGACCCAGTCCGTTCTGGACCGGGTCTTAGTTTCCCCCGAGTGGGATCTCCGCTGCCCTCTGGCCTCCCTTCGGGGGATCACCCGGATTGGGTCCGATCACGTGCCCCTCCTCCTGTCCTCCGCTGACGAATGGCCGCGATCCCCCCGCTTCCGTTTTGAGACATTTTGGCTGTCCCAAACTGGTTTCGTTGCGGCGGTGGCTGCACGTTGGGTGGAGGCACGTGCCAACCCCCACCCCCGTCCTCCCTCGGCCATTGATGTATGGCAGTTCTGTGCCAAGCGGGGACGACAGTTTATGAAGGGGTGGGGTGCCAACCTTGGGTGTGATCTCCATGAACGCAAGAAAGCCCTGTTGACTACCATCCAGGCCCTTAACCTGCGTGCGGATGTTGTTGGCCTCTCCCCTGGGGAGTGGCTTTCCCGCTACGACTTAGAAGACCAACTCTCCGTCATCTACACCGACGAGGAGGCCTACTGGCGCTTGCGAGGCTCCCAGAAATGGGTCCTGTAGGGGGACGCAAACACTGCTTACTTTCAGGCCATTGCGAACGGCCGCCGTAGGCGCAACACCATCCCACTCCTTTGGGACGGTGGGATCCTCCTTCAGTCCCCTAGAGACATTAGAGCCCACGTCGACGGGTTCTACCGGGCCTTGTTCTCCCCCGCTCCTCGGAGCGGCCTCTCCCTTGCCCTTGATTGATGGACTGGCAACCAGCTTGTATCCGTCACGGAGAATGTGGCCCTCATGGCCCCGTTCTCGGAGGGCGAGGTTTGGGCCGCCATTAGTAGCATGAACCCTTCATCAGCTCCTGGTCCGGATGGCCTTCCGGTTAAGTTGTTCCAGTCCTTCTGGAATGTGATTAAACCTGAGATCATGGCCATCTTCGATGAGTTCTACGTTGGCTCCATCGACCTTGGACGCCTTAACTAGGGGATCATCTCGCTCATCCCCAAAGTCTCTGGGGCCTCCGAAATCCACCAGTTCCGCCCAATCACGGTTATCAACGTGATTTTCCGGATCTTGGCCAAAGGGTACAGCAATAGAGTGACCCGGCTGGCCGATCACATTACCAACCCCAACCAGACCGCCTTCATCCAAGGGCGGTATATTTTGGATGGGGTGCTGGTCCTCCACGAAGTCCTTCATGAGGTCCGGTCTAAGCACCTCAGGGCGGTCTTCCTTAAGATTGATTTCCATAAGGCTTATGACACTGTTAGTTGGCCCTTCCTTCGGGAAGTTCTGCTCCGGAAGGGCTTCGACGAGTGTTGGATCACCCGCGTAATGCAGATGGTGTCCTGCGGCCGCACTGCCGTGAACATCAATGGGGAGATCGGCCCTTACTTCCCTACCCTATGTGGGGTCCGTCAAGGCGATCCCTTCTCCCCATTCCTGTTCAACATGGTGGTGGACGCGCTTGCCGCTATCCTGGACAAGGCTAAGGCCACAGGACATATTCGTGGGATGACGCCCCACCTAGCCGGCGGCTCCGGGATCTCCCTTCTCCAGTACGCCGACGACACCATCATCATGGTCGAAGGCTCGGAGATGGACATCTCAAATCTTAAGTTCCTCCTCCTCTGCTTCCAAAAAATGTCTGTCCTCAAGATCAATTTCGATAAGAGTGATGTGATGGTGATGGGCTACTCTCCTGAGAAATGTCAGAGCATCGCCAACCGCCTCAACTGCCGCTTGGGCTCCCTCCCCACGACCTACTTGGGAACGCCCATTAGCGATTCTAGGCTCACCGTCACGGACTTGCGCCCGACTGTGGCTAAGCTGCATACGCGCATTGAGCCCTGGCAGGGTAGGTGGCTTTTGAAGGCGGCCCGGACGATCCTGATCAACTCCTCCCTCTCCAGCCTCCTATTATTCCTCATGAGCTTCTATAGCCTTCACGAGACTCTGCACCATGAGATCGCCAAAGTCCAGTCCCGTTTCTACTGGGCCGGCGACAACAATAAGCAGAAATACCATATGGTTAGCTGGCCTGACATTTGCAAGCCTCGGGACCAAGGAGGACTAGGTATCATGTGCTCGAAGCGCATGAATATTGCTCTCCTATCCGATGGCTTTGGCGCATTTCACAAGGGCAGGGCGGCCTCTGGTTAGATATAATCCGGGCCAAGTACCTGCGTGGACAACCCCTTGCTTTCTGTCAGCGTTCAGGCGGCTCCCAGTTTTGGCAGTCGATTATCCAGCTTCTCCCGGTCCTCCGCATTGGGACATCCATCTCGGTTGGTTCGGGCTCTGCGACCTTGTTCTGGTTCGACCGTTGGGCTGCTGACTCCCCCTTCGCGCCGCAGTTCCCCGACCTCTTCTCCATCGCTGTGGACCCAACCATCTCCGTCGAGAGGGCCCTTACTGACTTAGGGCGCCTCGCCTTCCGGAGACCGTTCGGTCCTCCGGAATCCGCCGCTTGGCGCGAGTTGCTTGATTGCATCGCCCTACATGAACCGGCCGTCGACTGGCCCGGACCGGGTTAGGTGGCGTCTTGAACCTTCCGGCCAATTCTCCACCAAGTCCCTCTACCAGGCCATTGCTCCCTCCATCGCCCGCCCCCCTCCCGGCGGTTTGGTCCATCCGTCTGCCTCTGAAGATCCGGATCTTCATGTGGCAATGGATTCGCGGACGGATCCCGTCTGGGTTGGAGGTCCGCAAGCACAACGGCCTTGGGACGGGCATCTGCCCGCTTTGCGATGTTCCTGAAGACTCGGATCACATCTTCTTCACGTGCATGTCTGCTCAGTTTCTATGGAGCTGCTTTAGGGAGGTGGTCGGTGGCAATTGGTGTCACACCAACTTCCCCGACCTATTCGCCGAACTCCAGATATCCCCCTACCTTCTCGCCACATTAGGTGGCTTGAGATTGGGGCGCTAGCGTGGACCCTCTGGACGGTCCGCAATAAACTTGTGATCCAGCGCATTCCTCTTCGGCGGGCCACTGACGCTCTATTCAAACTGTCTGGTTACTTGCAGCTCTGGCGGCCGCTTAGCCGCCCTTCTGACCAGGACGCCATCACCGCCTTCATCGCCGACCTCCGCTCGATGGCCGTTCGTCTGTCGCCACCTACTTCCCCGCCGCCACCGGAGCCTGATTAGGGCCGCCATTAGTCGCCGTGCCGGTGCCCCTTGTGTTTCCTTTTATTTTTAGGGCTTGTTGAGCTGTGCCCTCAGCAGAACCTATGTACTTTGTGTCGTGGGACTTGGGTGTGTGTGTGTCCTGAAATTTGCTTGTATGTGTGCTCCTGGCGGTTTGCTTTATTTATAAAGCAGGGCGAAAGCCTTTTTCGGTAATTTGAAGACCTCTTTGATTGTGGGATTTCATTGATGCGAGAATAGAAAAACACTTGATTTGAATGTCATATACTCGTCAATCCTATAGGATTAGCAACAAAGAGTGTTTGTCATGCCACAAGAATACTAAAGTACTTGACCTAGAAATTTGGGTGGATGGAAACATATTCTCGAGAATATAGTGCAAAGAAATCCTAAGGTAAACTCCTAAATATTTCAATTCCGCAATCAAAACGACCCCATACGTAAAGTTTCTAAGGATTTAAATCCTCCCCAAATTATGTGAAATCCCTTTGAAACAAATAATTCACCTGTTTGTGGCCCACAAACCACTTTGACCCCTTATGTTAAAAGGAACGAAGAATATACAATGTTTGTTTACACATTGTTCAAATTATTTTGTACATACTACATACAAATTTGGCTTGTTTAGCTGCACATCATTTTGATGGGTGCAGAACATGACATATAACGCCGGGAGTGTAATTTCCTAGATTGCCCCAGATGCAAATAACAACAATCAATCCATGTTGGTGGGTCGTAATGTTGGTGTAAGGAGGCCCATGTTGATGTTGTAATGACCAATGTGTAAGGGGGTATTTGGTGAGTTTTGTTCGACATAGGCTCTGGATGGTGCAGAGCGCGGCTTACCAGGGTAACAGGTCCCTTGCTAGCAGGTTAGTCTTTTATGGACCATGACTTCTTATAAGGTTGTTTTACTAACAGTATTGGCATCGTATATTTTTTTACGTCCTACTCACTCTGTTGACAAATATAAATGTTTTGGATATTTTAATACGGACTAAAATGAGTGAACAAACATACTAAAACATGTATACATACATCCTAATTCAGAAAAAATAGAACATATTATATTTGTAAACGGAGGGAGTATAATTTAGAAACATTACAACTGTGCAGTACTCCAGCCCTTCGAAACCACTTGAGTTTTCGTCCTTTGGATGTCCTCCCAATCCCATCTCTGCTTCCTCGGATGACCATCGAGTGGTATACATTATGGGTCGCTACTCCGGCGACAAATAAGCTATATGATCATACATAACAAATCCTCGGTAGGCATTGTACACCAAAGGGGTCATAAACCACACATAAACTTCATTGATCTTGTTTTGTTAAATTCTAGTCTTCTCCTTTGGTCATTGTCTTCCATGAGTCATATTCACAACACAATTAGCCCCAAATTCAAATAACCCACACATACGGTCAGTCACAAATCGCACACATGCATGCGCTTAAACACTTGTAAGGCTGGATAGATAAAACAATTCTCTTTTGCACCTAAACACGCTAGTATAGATACTCCTCAGTCGACAGGCATTTGCATTATCAGCGTTGAATAATTAAACCCATACGGACACATAGCCATAACACCTCCCCAGCCAGCTGGTCTCGAAGGCCATTATCCAAAGCATCCAGCAGGTCCAACCACAGCCAGGGTTCACATCGTCTCCACCTCCTCAATATTCCCCCATGGCGATGCGGCCCAAGTCCGAGATGTCGCCGCCGCCGGCGCCCCCGTCGCCCTCCGACCAGAGAGACGCTGTCATAGAGGAGCTCCGGAAGGGCTCTCAGCTTGCGGAGTTCCTCCGGCAGCAGGTGGAGCTCATCCCGGAGGACAGCCGCCGTGACGCCGCGCTGGCCAACGTGAGCGACATCACCACGGCCCTGGCGTCGTCACTCTCTGTGCTCCAGTCCGAGAGAGAGCAGTACTACTGCTCCTCCTCCTCCGACGCCGGCCATGCTTCCGGCGCCTCCGGCGGTGGCGGGGTGCGAAACGGCGCAGTCGCACGCAGGAACAGGAAGGCGAAGCATCGGCGAGGTACCTATGGCGAGGAGCTCCCAATGTGAGTACCTACTTAAAGACTCCGTGCGATGTTTGCTACAGCAAATAGTACTGTTGGATAGTACTGTGGCATGCGTATCTGTGGGGATCTGTGCTTGAGAAGGATTGGTATTATCAGATCTATGCTGTATTTTTGGTTTTGCAGTGAGGATGAACTAGTTATTCATATCCCTAAAAAAGAACTAATCACTGTCATCCCATGGCACATTTAACAGCTATCTAATCTAGTTCCTTTAGATTCTTGATAACGAAGTTGTTGCTTTGTTCCTAGATCTTGTTTATCCCAGTTGGTGGGGCATCATGCAGTAGTATATTGTTGTTTCTCTGCGTACCATTGATCTATATTTTATGCTTAGCTAGGAAAGTATATATATGTGCAGTAAAGCTCATTTCTTTTTATTTCTCCCATCTTGTTATATAGCAAGGAGATACTAACCGAGGCACCAGAAAATGATCGATTCCACTGGAGGAAATATGGGGAGAAGAAGATCCTCCATGCTGATTTTCCAAGGTATAATGCTTAATTTGATGGACTTTTATCCACTTTCTTATTCATTTCTATAAATGTGGCATTAGCTTATGGATATGTACCTTGCATTTCCTCCTGTGGATTAATAACGAAAGCTAGTAATCAGTTTCCGTAAGTAGTAACGAGTACACCTCAATTCAATTCCTTTGTACCTTGGCATATATCTGTGTATCCTTAGATGCAGACGCCGGGAGAGTTCTCTCTTTCATTTTGTGGTTTGTTTATTTTACCTAATTTAACCCACATGGCGGACTCAACTGTAAAGCACTAGCTGGAGCTGTGTTGTGTTGTTGAAATGAAAACATCAAAGTACCTGAACTTTAAATTAAGCATTTGTGGCCTGGTATGGATCATGACCTCACATCAATTAGTTTCCCCAAAATATATAGTTGAATTATGCCCCATTTGGGGGCCATTGAATATTAGCCACCTTCCGAAAGCTGGCTTAATTTTTTAATAAGCTTTTTGTTAGTATAACAGTTAGGACCTCCACATCCTACCTTTAATTAGACAGACGTATGAGTATATGCGCTAGCACAAAAAAATGTAGTACATAAAATGAGAAGTTATACTAGATATATTCCTCTCTTTTTTTCAATGTGTGGAGGTTCGAAAACATTTTCCATAGATGCATATGTTGTGCATCATCGATGACTCAACATGCTTTTCATGTCAAGTTATTGCAGAGGCCGGGTTTTTCTACCGGTGACTCGCCATCATTTACCCGCAGTTTCAATTAGCGGGCTATGCCAAATAGTGGCACCCTACTCAAACAGCTATAGCGCCGCTATTGCGGGTTATAGCCTCACTATATCGCAACCTTATCAGACAATTGTACATGAATACTCCTTCCGTTCCAAAATAGATGACTCAACTTTGTACTAATTTTAGTATAAAGTTTGGTCATCTATTTTGGAACGGAGGGAGTACCATTTAGTGGCATCCTGCTCAAACCACTATAGAGTGGCTATATACAACTTTGAATTAATTTACCGCATTTCATCTATCGCCAGAAGTAATTTACGTGAATTCACAGTGTGTTTTCCATGTAGTCCTAACTCCTGACTCCTAACTCATGTTTGTTCCAACAAAAAATAACTGAGAACATAAAAATTCTACGTGTTCACCCGCTTGGTAAATCAACCTTTTGCAGGTTATACTACCGATGCGGATACAGCGACGAGCACAAGTGCCCGGCGAAGAAGTACGTGCAGCAGCAGAACAGCAGCGACCCGCCCATGTTCTTGGTCACCCTCATCAACGACCACACATGCGATACTTTGTTCCCAGATGAAGACCAAGACCAACCACCCAGCAGCTCAAGCAGCGCTAATAACTCGCAGGTGCTCGACTTCTCCAAAGCGTCGCTCTCTTCGACTGTTGGTATCTCGAGGTTGAAGAAGGAGGAAGACGCGGACATGTCCGTGACCGTGCCCAGCTACAACTACACGTATGATGAGCTGTCTTCTTCCTCGTTGCCGTTCTTGTCGCCCAAGCAGTGGGAGATGGAAATGGAGGTCAAGTCACTTTTTCGTCGTCACTCTGGGGATGGTAACTAGCTAGTTAGCCCGTGAAACTCAGTGTTTTAGCTAGATCAACTTGTTGCATGCAAACATCTACCTGAACCTTAATAATTGCATGCATGTTGTGAGAGATAATTGTAATGATAGTAGTACAACATCACAAGTTACTAGAAAGTTTTTTGAGATGAACTACTATAACAGACTTGAGCTTATTTCTTCGGAAAAAAAAAACTTGAGCTTATTTCCTCGCAGAAAAAAGAAAAAGACTTGAGCTTATTTATGCCTATGCAGTGCAACAGGCCTGCTGTCTCTGAAGCTTGCGCTTAATTGCTCCATATTGTCATGTAAGACCACCGCAAAAAAAAAATCTCATGTAAAACACATTTAGCTTCTAAGCTCGCGTTCGTCCATTCTCCAAGTATTTATGTTCTGTAACTAAATTACAGTAGGTAAATCACCTGCTGTTTTCCGTAAAACAAAAGTATTAGCTAGCTCCTAGCTGGCCCAGCCCATTTGTTCCAAAGGAACACGAATGCATGGAAAGCGTTCTATCAGAGATGCACAGTGTTAGTCTGAATCATTTTCTCTAGGGTTTTGAGTGTAGGAGGCAACTGCATTTCCCCTCGACCCATTCGACACCGCCGCAGGTTCCCCTGCCTTCTGACGACCACTATGGCAGTGTGATGGTGGGGAACCTTGGAATGTGTGTTCGGATCATATTCTATTGGGTTTTGAGTTTTTCGTTGTCAATCAAGTTGGGTTAGCAACGACGATGAGAATAATGATCCTTGGTTTTTGCCATATCGATTCATGGTAGGGGTGTCGACGTGTATGATGTCAATCGTCGAGCATTCGGGTATGGCATGATTAGCGTTTTTCCATGACGGCGGCATCCTACGGAGGGGGCTGGGTGACGTTGCGGCATAGTTTTGTTGTCCATCAGATACGGCTCTGTCAGGGAATTATGAAGTTTGTGTTCCCATGGCTGGACATGGAATTATTGTTTGTCCCTCCTCATTGCTAGCTTTTTTGGGATGACAGTCTTCTCGAATCATGGTCACCAACGTCTGCTAGTTTGTACCAAATGACTTCCCGGTCACTGTTTCTACAGGCTCATGTGTTTCAACAAGGTTGCTTTGATAAGACGGAGACTTGGATGCGGCAACGAGATATGCTCACAGCGTGTCGTCGGTGAATGCATAAGGAAGACTGTGGTGACTTCTTCAAGGATTTACCTGTAGTTCCGTATTCTTGTCAGAAAGTTCTTGGAAATGTTTAATTTTATTTAATATATGAGCTTGGGCGTTTTCCTAAAGAAAATAAATGCATAGCGTTGGCAAAGAAAGGCTACATTTGAAAAGGTAACCGAAACAGTTCGTTAGCAACGCTAAGCTTGCAGCTTGGATCAGCTCACAGGAAACAGCATCTTGCAAGTAGCAATACAAATAAACTAGAGCCAGCCAGTCAGCCAGGGGTACTAGTGGGAGAATATCTGGTGCACCCGGTGCATCAAACTTCCATATTATATTTAAAATGTTCAAAAAATTCTGAAAAAAACAATGTAGCATATTCACACAACATTAATGTATGTTGTCACAAAATTTCAAACATAGTTTGAAAAACAAAAATATCAAATTTGACTGAATAGTACATAAGATAAGTTGGAATTTTGATTTGATCCATTATCACATTGATGTCAAAATTATCATTTATGTATCTCGAGTAATGTTTCAAATTTCAGTATAAAATTTTATGACAAGATACATTGATGTTGTGTCAATGTGTTAATTTTTTTGAATTTTTGGAAATATCTCAAAATATGCCACGGCATATGCGCTTGGGTAGCATCACAAGGATGAGTGCACCGTATACAAACTAGTACTAGTACATTCTTATCCTCAATCAATCGATGCTGATGTCATGGGCGCTGTCGTGAGCGTTGCGTGGCAACATGACATAATGGCTCCCACATGAATAAAGAAATGAAGCGTGTCGACATGGTGGTGTGGCTTTCCTTGTAGTCTCATCAACATCTAATCACGAGTCATGTGCACACACTAGGCAGAGCCAGCTAGTTCACATCTGCAAGTTGTTGATAGTCCACTCAGGGCTCAGCATCGAGACAAAATTAACAAGTGCTTTCAAAGTCATTGCAAACGAACACGTTCTTCGATCACATCCTGCAGAAATACGGCTTGTTATCAAGTTGATCATTAGATAGTTCATCAAAGGCAAATCAAGTTGATCATTAGAAAACATTACTACAGTACAGTACAAAACAAGCTGTTGATCTATGGATGGATGCAAAGGTCACAGAGGAACGCTCATTTTTCCAAAAAATAGTAACAAATCTAGTCGGGGAGAATGATCAACTTGATGCCGCTTGTTATCAAGTTGATCATTTGATAGTTCAGTACATTATTACAGTATACAAAGCAAGTTGTTGGTGTATGGATGGATGCAAAGGTCAGAGAGGAACGCCCATTTTTCCAAAAAGAGTAACAAATCTAATCGGGGAGAGCAAGTGTTCTTGGCGTTTGCTATAATGCCAAGTTGCCAGCTGTGTTTAGCTTAACCGGGCAACGTCAACTCCTGGTCCGGAAGACGGGCAAGTTTAATTAGCTTAATTCATAGTTGCCTGAAATGGCCATCATTATGTATGCTGAGTTGCTCACAGAACCATACCACCTCTTTTGTCTCTTTATGAAATTCTTATCAATCAAACCTGCCAATAGAGTTATGAAAAATGAGTATTTTCCACAAGGGAACACGTTCAGTCGACTGACCGCATCGTGCACAAATACCCTGTTTTTTTTCCTTTGCGCAGAAAATACCACTTGTTGTTTTCTTTTTTGGAAAAGGGGTCAGAAAATACCTCTTGTTGTTGAGTGATATCGGGCTTTGGTGCCGTATTGTCAACGTTCATCAAGGGCAAACCAAGTTGATAATTTGATAGTTCAAATCATGACGAAACAAATTGTGACTATATATAAGGATGGATGCAGAGGTCAGAGAGGAACCTCCATTTTCCAAATTTAGTAACAAAAATAATGCAGGGGAGGGAGCAAGTGTGCTTGGGAGAGGAGAATAAGCATCGGAGTTTGGTATAATGCCAAGTTGCCAACTGTGTTTAGCTTAATCGGGCAAGGTCCACTCCAGCTCCGGAAGATGGGCAAGGTTAATTAGCTTAACTCATAGTTGCCCGAAATGGCCAGCATTAGTGATGTTGACAGAAACATACAACCTCTTTTGTCTCTTCTGAAATTCTCATCGCTCCGACCAGTACAAGTTTGACCAGTCAAAAGTCTCAAAGAGTATGCTTGTAAAGTTGTAATCAAGGTCTAGTAATAAGAGCATCTACAGCCTCTTTAAAAAAAAGAGCATCTACAGCAGAATACACAAATTTCAATCCCGCAAACGCCCGCGGATGCATCTGAACGTATCCGCAATAGTGACCGGTAACATCTTAAAAAATCATTTCCACAACCAAATCCCTCAATTACGAAAGCTCAAATCCATACAATTACATGAAACGTGACACCTAATCTAAGCGACGCTTGTCCGGCTCCACCGTGCCTTTGTCTGGCAACCGGATGTGCCCCTCAAAGTGTTGCTCCGGTCACCGGCAAAGTAGCGTAGGACACAGGACACACACCGACTCATAGGACTCGAGGCGCTGCCGTTTCCCATGCCCTACTCTTACTCATTGGAGTCCGGAGCATGTGAAGTCGACGATTCAGTCAAGCTTTCTTCCATCCTTCCTAGCTCCTCGAGCTTCCACCTGCTCGACGTCTTTTTCATTCACTACTAGGGAAAACGTTATACACAGAACTTTAGCAGTAGCGCTTGTTAAAAGAGCATGCTACTTCTAGACAGTAGTAGCGTGTGTAAAATAAGCGCACTGCAGATGGACATATATCAGTAGCGCGTCTCACCGAAAACTCGCTACTACTAAAATTCCAATCACTTAGCCGATGGGCTACACATAGTAGTAGCGATCTTTCAAAAACCGCGATACCGCTAATAAACTTATAGCAGCGCGTTTATGTATAAATCGCTATTGCTAACGAAAATAAAATGAAATGAAAAACGAATAGAGAAGTAAATGAAAATGAAAGAAATAGAAAAATGAGAAAGGAAAAATATAAAATGTAAAGAAAAATAAATGAAAAAGGGAAAAAATGATGAAGACGTAGCAGTAGCGCGTTCTCTGAAACACGCTATAGCTAACTTAGCTATAGCGCGTTTTCTGTAACGTGCTACCATTACTTTTGACTTAAGAAAAAACGGTTTCCCCCCGGCCACCACCGTCCCCCAAATCCGCCCAGCCCCACAGCCGCCGCCTCTCGGGCCGCCCTCGACCTCACCGTCGCCTCCCTCGACCTCACCGCCGCCGCCCTCGACCTCACCGCCCCCGAGCCCGCCAGGACCACCGCGTCCCAATCCTGAGCCCGCCCTCGCCGCCCGTACCTCCGTCACCGAGCACCTCCCCGCCACCGTCTCTCCCCTCTCTGTAAGCCCCCCACCCATCCTTTTTAGTTAATAGATGTTAATGTTAAGTAGTAGATAATGTTGATGTTTTTTAGTTAGGGTAATAATAGATGATGTTAAGTAGTAGATAATGTAGATGTTAATTAGTTCAGTAGGGTTTAGTTTTTGAATTGAGTTTGTTTAACTAGATGTTAATTAGGGCAGTAGGGTTTAGTTTAGAGTAAAGTTTAGTTCAGTAGTTAACTAAATATAATCTATATTTGTTTTTGAATTGAGTTTGAGAGAGCATGAGATTTGTGTAGATTTTATTGAAGTGTCAAACGCTAGGACATGCAAATTTGAAGTGGTCAGGATATATGCAAATTCCTCAATTGTGTTTGCCCATGTTTCGATTGTGCCCAAGTGGCCTTTTGTTGTTTCCAGGGAATGAATCTAAAGCTATATGACAATGTGTCCATTTAGTCCATACTTTTTGTATGACTAACTTTGAGTTATGCATGACGAAACTTTATTTGTGATGTAATTAAACCGTCCTCCTCGACTAGCGACGATCACTCTAGTTAGGGCATTTTGGGTACGATCAACTTTGTTATTTATGCTTATGATATGTTGCTTTTATTTTTGCCAAGTCTGTCTCTTTCTGTTGCTCAACTATATATCTTGCATATCATCGACTCATGTGACGATGTAGGTGCATAGATCATCGATGGAGAAGAAGTGCTACGCCAGGAGTATATATACGGCGAGTGGCCGGAGTGTCAGGCCCAGGTGTACCGGTTTCCGGTTTCCGAGCGACATGTAGTAGTTAGTTTAGGTTCACGCTAATGCGAGAGAGGGATATGAACTCATGTATTGCATAGTTCCACTCTCACTCAAAGTGATAGCTCTGTTGATGCTCAAAAATGGCGCGTTTATAAAGAGTGGCTTGAAGCTATGTCAAGAGTAATTCAAACTTACTATTGAAAGTCACTATGAGATGGCTCTCTTTGAGAAGATCAAGACGAATATGAAGATGGTCTAAAATGGAGTTCGGATGCAAAAGTTATGACAACTTCAGAGATGCTCATGTTGACACCAGATTAAAGAATGGCTTGAAACCCAATTAAGATGTCCTCATATGGAAAAATGATCAACACAAATTGTCTTCGTCTCGTCAAAACGGTCGATTTTGATATAAAAATCGTCCCAATTCGAATTCGTATGCAAAAGTTAGAGCTATCGGAGTGCAGCCCTGTCATGAGGCTCGTTTCCATCCGAGATCGTTTACCACCACAAAAAGGACCCGCAAGGTGCAACCAGTTTAAACCGAACAGTTTTGGAAAGTTCGGACAAAACCAATCCGAACTTGACTAGGGTTTTGGACGTGAATCCAAGCCTTTTCCTTGCATGAGAAGTCCAGCCGCCTCTTAAATACCTAAGGGGTGACGGCCGATTGAACAACACACAATCGATCAAATCATCTACCACTTTTTACCTTTACCTTTATCTCTCTCCTTTGTTCTTCTTCTTCCTCGTTCTTCGTTTGCAGGGCGGCGAACCTCGAGGCCCTAGGGGCGGTCAGGCCAACCTAGGGCAGCCCATAGCCGCTGCGCGCCCTGACGGGGTCCCTCCCGGGCGTGTGGGGTTTCGGATCCTCAAAAGCACCCGCCGGATTGCTTACGTATCGCGCTTCCGGACGGGTCTCCTTCGACGTGAGCTGCGGTGCATCACCCTCGGTGTTGGAGGTACACGGTGACGTGTTCGTGTGCGGACAAGCTCTTCTCGCGTATATCATTGTTTAGATGGATGACGATGTAGTTGCAAGTAATCGAGACTTGTATTGCTATTTTTGAGATGATAACGAGAGACCACTTTGTGTTGGATGATGATTATGATGATGACATGATTTGATGAAACTAGTTGTATGTATATGCTATGATTACATTTGTATGTGTATGATATGCTAAAGATTATTGTATAAATCCTATTGAAATATAAAACAAATATGCAGGGAAAAAAACTAATAAAACTAGTAGTAGCGAGGGGAACAAAGTTAGCAGTAGCGCCGCCTTACCAGTAGCGCTTCCCTGTAAAAAGTGATGCAGATAATATCAGCAGCGCTCTTCACCAAAGCGCGCTGCTGCTATCCATGTATAGTAGTAGCGTGGGATGACAAGCGCTACTGCTACACGTTGGCTGTAGCGCCTTATCAGTAGCGCATCGTCCCGCGTTACTGATAGGCCTAAAACCCGTGCTGCTGCTAGGCTTTTCCCTAGTGATTGTTTGTTCTGAGTTGGATTCAAACCACTCTCTCCGTTTGGATTTCGAGTCCAAAAGGCCCGGATCCGTCGTGTTCAGGGAAGGCCGACACGTCCACCACGACGAGGCTGCGCCACCCGGGGTTGTTGGCCATCCGTTAAGGCGCCATAGAGCGCGACTCCACCTCGCCAATGTCGGTCGCGGTCTCCCACGTGCTCTGCTTCGTACAACAGGGACGCCGCACCATACCCTCGCCGCCGAGCCACGAATGGCCTCGTCGTCGACGCGCCAACGAAGAGGCTACGTGTCCGCCGAGGCGTTCGGGCGCCAAACAGAGCGTATTGCCTCCGGCGAGGAAGCGGCGACACACCACGTGCTACATCCACACACCATTGGGGCGGACGCGATGGATTCCCGGCGGATTGAGGCCGACTGCAGTCGGGCATTTCTCCTCGTGGGTCCGGCAGAGTGCAATGCGAATGAACATCGCCTCCTCCGGCCCGACTGGGACGAGGTCCAAGTTTGTAGATCGGCTGACAGAGGAATCGAATCCGCTGCTCGCCATGCCGGAGAAGCCGGAGTTTGCTAGTGTTTGGTCCACGGAGGGGAGTGAAGTTGCTAGGGTTTGGTCCGGGGAGCGGATGGGGATGAATATATGTGGGGTTGCGGTGGACTAGCATGGCCCAGATCCGACATGATGGACATGCCCGGGCTTCCCCATATCCGCAATAGATTTGGGCTAGATATGAGGGGTGTTGGTCTGCCCGAGTGTTTGAGGCCAATTTGAGACGCCTGATTGGGTTGCTTCTTTTTGACCGGTTAATGACTGGGCCGTCCGTCCAAGCGTTTGAGGCGGGTTTAAGGCGCCCGACTGTAGATGCTCTAGGGCCAACCCCAACACGCGACCCCAAATGGACGTCTGCTTTGTTCGGATTCTGTTCATTTGGGTCGGGCAAAGGGGTATTGTCTGGCTCCCCTTGACCAAACTTTGCCGGTACGCTCAACCGGCGGACGCATTTCATTCGGCCGCCATGAAAATTGGAATAAAAACTGAAATAGCCCACACCTATAGCCATGTAAACATCCATAGTTCATGCCGGCTAGAGCGCCAGCGGCCGACACACATGCCAACCTACAATAAAGATTCACGCCAGCACACTTTCCACCGCACAAAAAAGGCCATAGTTCTTGTCTCGCGCCCTCTAGTTCATGCCGACACGCAAGCCGACATACACAATGATATCACTCTTGGTCGTAGCTCAATCATCTAGCTCGAGCATCATCTTTTGCTTCTTCTTGGAAAAAATTCTTCTCTTCGGGGACATCTTGCTCAAGTCCACCATCATGATCTCCATCTGCTTCGCAATGAAAGCTAGCGCCATCTCTTTGGCTTTGGTGTTCGCGTGGGTCGCCTCAATCTCGAGATTCTTCATTTGGATGACCTCCTCAATCTCGAGCTTCCTCCTTTTGATGTCCTTCTCCATCTCGATCTTCTTCGTTTGGAGCTCGATGTAGGCCTCCATTTGCTCCTCTTTTTCTTGGCGCTTCCTCTCGTCCCTTGCTTCCTTTTGGGCCACCATGTCTTGCAAAGTTTCTTGCAAGGCGAACGATGCCGCATCACGCTTCTCGTCCAACTTCAAGTTGGTCTTGCCCCTCAGCCCCTTCACTCTATCTTCATGCCCAACGCCGGCCGCCGACCCTCCATTCTTCTTTTCGGCTACATATTGCTCTTTACACTTGGGGCAATCTTTGATGATCGTCCAACAATGGGTGAGGGTGAATGGCTTGTCCGCATGTTGGGCCTTGAAGGCTTCCAAAGTTTGGAATGTCTACACAATCAAAGTGAAGGCCACAATGTAACACCGAGGGACACAAAATGCAACAAACATGAAAAAGTGGCATAGGAACAAAGAGAATAAGTTGTATACCATGTCGCTCACGCCTAGGCCACTCAAGGGACGGCCTTAATTTTTTCGACGGTAGCACAAAACTTGTTGCATTGTTGTTGTATAAACCCCCACCTCTTTAGATTGAGTTGATGCCACGGGTGCTCGAAAACTTATAGGGCGAGAACTTTCTACATTCATGGAAGTAACCATGAACTCACCTCCAAAAAACGACCCCTTCTTGCTCGGCACCAGTCTTGGGATCTTGCCCTATTTCCTTCCATCCTTCACAAATTAACTTGTCCTAAGCTTTGGTGCATGGTCCCCTCTGAATGCTTTGCCTCCTCTTTTGTGCATTGGCTTTTAGAGCGAGTTAATCGTTAAATAATGGCTCCTCCTCAATGTCTACGCCATATTCTCTGTCTTCACAATACATGTCGTCATGCCATGGATCACCTTGGTCGTCAGTCGCTTCTTGGTTGTTGTGTCTGCCAATGTTTTCGACACCATCATCTTGGTCGCGGTCGTCTTGGCTTTGCGTCTCTCTGAGATCGAAGGCTTGGCCATGGCCCTCGGGTGCAAGGCTTCGCCACGACCCTCGTAGATGATGTTATCCATGATATCGTCGAAGTAGGCCGGGTCATCTTGCCCCTGCATCGGGTTGGGCATTCCGTCGAACAGCTTGCGGCCGTCAGGAAGGTTGGCCATAGGAATCGCCCGCGGCCCCTTCTTTTGCATCCCGGTGGCTGCTACTTATGAAATACGTTGGCATTTACCCCGAAAAGGAAGGGTGAAACAATATAGTAGAGATAAGTATTTCCCTTAGTGAGAACCAAGATTTATCGAACCAATAGAAGAATCACACAAACTACAGTGAACAACACCTGCACACACAAAAGAAAATACTTGCAGCCAACATGGGCAAGAGGGTTGTCAATCCCCTTGAACTCGTTACTTGCAAGGATTAAATCTTATATAAGTAGATAGATAAATGGAAAAATAGAATAAAACTAAATAAATTGCAGTAAGGTATTTTGATTTTATAATATGATTAAAGTAGTCCCGGGGGCCATAGTTATCACTAGAGGCTTCTCTCTCGAACACATAGCATACGCTGGGTAAACAATTTTTTGTTGGGCAATTGATAGAAAAGCGCATAGTTATTATGTTATTCATGGCAATGATCACACATATAGACATCACGTCCGTGACAAGTAGACCGACTACTATCTGCATCTACTATTATTACTCCAATCGACCGCTATCCAGCATGTATCTATGGTATTAAGTTCATGACAAACATAGTAACGCTTTAAGCAAGATGACATGATGTAGACAAAGTAAACTCAATCAATATCAATAAACCCCATTGTTTTATCCTTAGTAGCAAGGAAACAATACGTGCCTCGCTGCCCCTTCTGTCACTAGGTGAGAACACCGCAAGATTGAACCCACTACAAAGCACCTTCCCCACTAAAGATAAATCAATTTAGTTGCAAAACCAAACGGAAAGATGGGAGAGAAATACAAAGTTATCTTAATCATGCATAGTAAAAGTCTAGAAAACACTCAATTACTTTTAATGAATAATCTGATCATAGACCCACAAATCATCGGATCCCAATAAACACACCGCAAAAGAAGATTACATCAGATAGAACTCCAAGAAGATCAAGGGGAACATTGTATTGAAGATGAAAGAGAGATAAGAAGTCATCTAGCTACTGGCTATGGACCCGTAGGTCTGTGGTGAACTACTCATGCATCATCGAAAGGGAGCGAGAATGATGTAGAAGCCCTCAGTGATCGATTCTCCCTCCGGCAGAGTACCGGAAAAGCCTGCAGATGGGATCGTAGAAGAACAGAAGTTTGCGGCGGGGAAAAAGTGTTTTGGGTGGCCCTTTGGGGGTTTCCCAATATTTGAGAATTTAAAGTGGAATTAGGTCAGAAGGGGCCACATTGGCCCGCATGGTAATAGGGCGCGCCTTGTTGCCTTCTTGTCTCCTCGTTTGTCCTCTGGTCTCCTATCAAAGCTTCTAGGGTCTCTTTTGTCAAAAAAATCACCAAAAAGTTTCATAGCATTTGGATTTGTTTGGTACTGATTTTCTGGAAAACCAAAAACAAGCAAAAAACAGCAAGTTGCTCTAGGCACTGGGTTAATAGGTAGTTCTCAAAAATGATATAAAATAGCATAAAATGCATATAAAGTATCCAAGATTGATAATATAATAGCATGAAACAATAAAAAATTATAAATACGTTGGAGACGTATCAGTGGCCGACTGGCCGGCGCCAGACCCTAGTGTGACGTTGAGGTCCATGCTAGCCGCGACAGCGGGGGTGGCCGGCGCGATCACGCACATGTTTGATGACGTGGAAAAGCGGGTCACACCATGGTCGTGCGTCAGATGGAGATTGCCCATCTGCAATGTTGTGGAGGAGCACGACGACTACCCTTGTGGAGGGCGAATGACCGAAGAGCAGGTGCTCACCATGGCCATGGCGGCGGTAGTAAGAATGGCTGACGTGGGTTGGCTAAACCCTAGCATATGGAGGGTATGTTGTATCGCTGTCTGTGTGGGCTTGGTGACCAGGGTCTCGTTTATCCTCGGTGGCGGCGTCGAGGACGGCCTGGGCGGCGGCCGCACTGGCCCTACGGCCAGCCCTCTTCGCCGATTCTCGGGCATGTTCCGCCGGCGTGAGCACCTTCTTGGGCTTCTTCTTCTTTTCGGGCGCGACGAGGGTGGCGGCCAAAATGGCGTTGACGGCGTCCTTTGGCTTGGTGGCCATGGCGTGAGGCGGGAGGGTTTTGGGGGAGAAGGAGGAAACCGGGGAGGTTGTGCCCCGACGTGCGGGCTAGGGAGGACAAGGGTGGGCGTCGCGCATGTCCGCGGTCTGTCTGTTTCAACGCAAACCCGGTCCAAATTTGAGCCAGAAATCGGCCACGAACGGACAGAAAGTGGATGCCTGCCTGGTTGCGACGGCGCGTTGGACCGCATTTTTTTTCCGACCCAAAACGAACAGGCACAGGCCAAATGCAGCCGCGCGTTGGAGTTGGCCAAAGTACTAGCGCTCCAATCTGGCTAAATGCCATTGCAAACATATCAGCTATAGTTGTGAAGTGTGCAGGTGTGAACGCCTCGTTTGGTCCCCTGCAACGACTCTCGTTAGTTTAGCCGAGGCACGACGCGCCATGCGACGCGGTACATCCATGATGGAAGCAACCGCGCGTATTCGAAACGGCACGTGGGTAAATTAATTGATTTTGGTTGAGGGAGCCTCACTCTCTCGATCGAGCTCACCACCACCGTACGTACGTTGGTAGTACGTGCCATGTGCTCCTTGGTCGCCGCTGCTTCCTCGAGCTGGCGCTGTCCAAAGGAGGGTCGATCCAAACAAATTCCAAGCTCAGCCGCGTGCGTGTATAAATCCACACCACCTTTCCACCGGGACCTCCACCACCACCTCCTCCTCCTCGGACGAAAAGCTTAGATCCAGAGCAGCTGCCACAGCACAATCATCGGGCTCGCGTAGATCCAAAGTACAAAGCAATCCAAGCTCAGCTGCGAAGGAGGAACAGGACACAGATGGCGGCACTTGTCACTCCCGCGGGTTGTCCCACCGTGTCCGAGCTGGTCGTGCAGGGCCGGGACTCGGCCGCCGTCCTCGAGGCCCTGCTCCGGGGCGCGTCGTCCCCCGACAACGCCGGGATCCGGGAGCTCGCCGGGGAGATCCTCCGCTGCTGCGACCGCGCGCTCGCCGCGCTCCACGCCGTCGAAGGCGCCGCGGTCGATGTCTCCGGCGGCAGGAAGCGGAAGTCGGGACCCGGCGGCGCAGACAGCCTGACGAGGCCGAGAAGAAGGTAGGCTCGCTAGCAAACTGCTGTTGACTTGCACATGAGCGTGGCGGTGTTGCCCGCCGTGCCGGCGTTGAGGTTTTCAGCCGAGCATTGGTTTAACAGGACGGCTTTACTTTTTTCTTCAGGATGCGCGCGAGCGGCGGTGAGAAGGCGGCCAGAGTCGAGAGGAGGCGGACGGCGGAGGACGGGTTCATATGGAGGAAGTACGGGCAGAAGGAGATCCACAACAACAGGCACCCGAGGCTCTACTTCAGGTGCACCTACAAGCACGACAGCGGCTGCCCGGCGACGAGGCAGGTCCAGCAGGCGGAGGACGACCCCTCCCTCTACGTCATCACCTACTTCGGCGACCACACCTGCTGCCAGGGCGACGCCGCTGGCGCCGTCCTGGAGGCCGAGGACGTCAAGATGCAGCCGTTCGTCATCAACTTCGGGCCGGCCACCGCGAGCAGCGGCTCGCCGTGGCTCTCCTCGCCCAGCGACACCGACGACGTCCGGAGGAGCGACAGCGGGGCCTCAGGCTCGTCGCAGGCCGTGTGCTCGCCGGAGGAATTCGGAGTGAAAGAGGCCAAAGTTGAGTCAACGTCGGAGGACTCACACGCGACGGATCCGGCGGCGGCGGAGCTGAGTTCGTCGGCCGACTTCTCTTGTGCTTCCCCGGCATGGAATCCTCTGTCGGGCTGCTTGGACTGGGACTACTTCGGCGACAGCTCGTTCGATTGCGAGTTCATGGATTTTGACGCCATTCCTCTGTTCCAATAGCTTAGTTGCTGTTCTTGTTCTCTCAGCGCAGATGTTTTTGTGAAATATCCTCTCCGTTAGATAGATGTATCTAGTAGCACAAGTTAGTACTACATACATTCATTTGAGGAACAAGTTTGAGACAAGCTTTTTCAGACGGAGAGAGTAGCTATGTGTTTCTATCTACATTTGTCGTAGTAACCGGTGATGAACAACACGAGAGTGAGTGTTTGCACAATCATTTGTAGTACTCCCTCCGTTCCGAATTACTTGTCGCAGGTATAGATGTATCTAAATGTATTTTAGTTCTAAATACATTCATTTCTGCGACGAGTAATTTGAAATGTTTTGAGTAGTAGTTTAATCTGAGCTGGTTGCTAATCTACACCGTCCAAAGAGCACATCCCATAATCCAACGGCGATGCTGATGCGTTAGGTTTAAATTAAGGATGGACATGGCGCACGATATGAGGTCCGTAGCCACTGTAGTCAAACCCTCTGCCCTGAGACACACAATTTGGATATCTTTTCTTTTGCAGGTATACAATCTGGATCTGTTTTGGCTACATGGTGTGTGTCCATGCCCACAACATCGGAGGCCTTGAGCTCTAAATCTCTAATCATGCACGTTTGCGTGTGCACGACTTGCACGTAAATAAACAAGCGTTAGGTGGGAGGAGGAGCCTATCCGGTTATAGTCAAATTGCTGTAAGCATCATCATGTTATTCTATGTCGTTTCTTTTTGCGAGATGTCATCAAATGTTTGCACTTAGAGCCAAGGATGCAAAGTAAAGATTTATTAAACGATGGTCCCAACCCCAATCGCCAGCAAGATCGAGTTTAAGAACACCCATTGCATATTGAGCACAACGGGAGTAGGCGCCGGTGTAAGCTAGAAAATACCGATCAAGTTGTATAGTAGCAGTCCTCCTCTCGTTGTAGGGATGCAAATGAGTAACATAACATTCATCATTTTGCATCCCCACCTTGTTTATCGAGTTGAGTCCTCCTCCTCGTAGTAGTATGTTAGTATGCACTAATAGCAGTACTAATTAGTTATTTTGCTAACAGACATCAGATGGAGAGATAGAAAAACACACACAAGGAACTCGCCGATATGCACAAATACCATTCAAGATAACCATTCAAATATGCCACTACCGTTGGTTGACGTACAATTGCTTGTTGGAACGATTATTCACTTTGCCTTAGCTTGTGTGGAAATGGATAAAATCAATGTTTGGCCACAACTTGAAACTATTCAAAAAATACTGAATATACTAGTGCAAATATTAATGATATTTAGTAGTTTTCTTAGATGAGTAAAAACTAGGCAGTACTTATAGAGAAAATCGGCTATATATTTTTTAACAAAATTTCGTCAAAATTTCATAAGTTTACAAAAAAGTGTGAAAACGGTGCATTGAATTATAAATCATGTCTTTAGTATATATGATGGTAATCTTTCCACCTGTCCTGGACAGTAGTTTAAGAGAAATTTCATTAGCAATTTTCTGATTAAAAATTGGAAAACTTCTCAAAATGAAATATTTATAGTAATTATAAATGTGTTCCTTACTATTCTAGTCAAATTTTAGCCAATTTTGTGCAATAGTTTAAGATGAACAAAGTTGTCAAGTTTTTCAATCAAATTTTGGCAGAAATTTGAAAGTTTTAAATGAAGAAATAACATCTCATGATCACAAGCAAGAATACGCGGTAGATGGTTGAACTTTATAATTTGGCAGACAACTTTTGTTATTATTTATGGACCTAACTTGTAGAATGGCCAATATGATAACATATGAACACAATATATATCTTGTACATAGTAAACGTCTTAACTCACGGTAGCAATGTATCTATACCCCACAAAAGAACAAGGGCATATTTGGATGTCGGAAATTTTGAGTGGTGTCTGGGCATATGAGGAAGTTCTCAACGGTATATACGTAATTCCTCACAAAAAGGCTTGTCAATCTGCTAGCTCAGACTGGGATTACTTTTGCAAGGCCCTGAGTTTGATTATTTAGCACATTCTTCAATTTGATGACATTGCATTACCAATAGCTTGTTTATTTTTCTCTCGTGATAGATATTTCTTTTCTCGAACACTCGTGGGAGCTCGTCATTGTCTTAAGAAGAAAAAGGCCAATATAGCGTGAGTGACCAAAAAATACGATTATTAACAAAAAGGAAGGGAAAACCCTCTGACAACCCAAAAAAACAATGAATGTGAGCTAATCTAGACCTAACAAGTGCCGCAATGGAAATAGGCCTAAAGCTCCAGGATTGCTCATGTGTTGGCACACGAATTCTCAAAAGTGATCACCACTGAATGACTATATGCGTGACAAAGGGAACATGCCCTTCAAGGGAGGAGCGGGCAGACTGATCGTGCAGGCGAATCTTAATTTCATTGATCTGAGAAATTAAGGAGATGCTGCCAAACTCTCATCGCGCTGTCAGGGGACTTGTCATATGCGGCAAGCCGTAGAGTGACATGATCTTCACAAATTGGAGGTGGATTTGAGGTACAATGAAGAGTAATAACTAAAGGGAGATCACAATCAAAACACAAGGGAAACATGGAGGAAAACACATGATAGAGAAGATTCACAAGCCAAGGTTCATTTTATAACTCAAAAGACAACGCAAGAGGTGAAATTGATTCAAAATTCCTGATGGAACACGATAGGAAGGTAGGATTGTTCTTCCCCATCTGATGAGATGGAGGTGAGATGCTTCTCCACAAGAGGGAGGCCTTGATCCCACTTGGGGAGATATACGAGCACACTTCTCTTTAGTTTAGTCTCTAATACTTTCCTAACCCTACAAAGTGTAGGAGGTATGAAGCATATAATTTCCCACGAACATGTATGGACGTAGGTGAGATTCCATGGGCCTAGCCCAACCATTTTCTCATAGAAAATCTCAGAGATCCGTGGGGTTGGGGGAATCCAGGGTGTCTAGAGAGGGTGCCACGGTAGGGCCATAGTTCCAGGGTCCGCGAGCTTGGGTATCCACAAGCAATTTCAAAGGTAGTCTGAAGTTTTGGCGCTCTTGAACCCTGAGCTCTGGGTGTCTAGAAGTTGTGTAATCTACACGACACTTGGGTTTCACTCTTCTTAAGCACGCAGTTCCTCGCTCCTTGTTAGCGACTTGCCCATCCTTCCTCGCTTCTCCATGATCAATGCCTTCACAACAAAGTATGCGTAGAGTTTTCCCATGTGCAACTTAGCAAAGAGATAGGCCTGAAATCACTTGCAGTCAAAGGCGTGTATTTTTTGAATCAAGGTGATGTCCAATGCATTGATACTTTGCAAATTAATCTTCCATGATAAAATTCCTAAGTGAGTATATGGAAGTCATGAAAAATAATGCTCCAACAAGATTTAATGAAAGCCCATCAAAACCATCAGTCCCATTATCCACATGAAGCATCCTAATAACCTCATCAATTTCATTATTGGGAAGAAGATCTCTAAACACTGAATCTCATCACATTTTTGAATGAGAGAGTTCAGATCTAGCAAAGAAGAAGTTTGAAGTGATTGACCAAGTCTTTATTCAAAGGCTCTCCATAAAAGGCTTGTGTTGAGTTCGTGCTCATGATATTCAGTATCTGTGTCATCTTTCATCATAGAGATATTGTTGTGTCCATAATTTGCTTGCAAATTTTTTGAATTCTCCTCGCCCACTATAATCGTTCTAATGGTTACTCTTTGCTTCCAACATGATCTCTAGACAACAAGATTTTTGAGATGTTCCTTGATGATCTCTCTGCCATTCCAGTCAATATTGGTTAGGCTCCTAAATTCCTAAATAGTTTCCCAAAGGGTGATAAGGGCATTGGCATCTTTAACTGAAGCAGCGAGATTTGAAATCCCTTTAGACTAGATTTTCACCCCTTTCCTAAACCTTTTGAATTTTGTAGTAGGAATCTTGGAACTACCCACTATTTGGAAATGTAGTAGAAAAGAAATCTACACCTACAAACCATCCCTGGATCACTATGAAGATACATGTGAGATTGGATCTAGATTAGATTGCTCACAAATGTAGCGCAATGGAGAGAAGAGTTGGTGGAGCATTTTGATGCAGATTACCACAACTAGGTTATACCTCACAGCCGCGAGAATTCATACCTCGAACTGATCCATAGATCAAGCACCAAACATACAGTGCGTCTGTAGGTATCTATGCATACAAAATCGTCCATCCTACACAGCTTCGCCATCCAGAACAAGAGATACATACGAGAACTAGAGGAGGAGGAGCCTAACGACGCATGAACAATTCGTGTGTGTGAGAGAGAGAGATAGATAGATAGATAGATAGATAGAGAGAGAGAGAAAGAGAGAGAGAGAGGAGAGAGGAGGGGAGCAAGAGACAAAGGGCAGGCTCCGTGCAAAATCAGATATGTATGGAGGGGGTTGTCCCCACCTATTTATAATAGTCTAATGAGGTGACGACTTAGGAGGGGGCTGTCCCCAAGGGGTGAGCCACCCTTCCAAACCCTGGTCACACCAAAAGGGGGCTTGCTCCCCAAGCCAAAGGGTCGCGCCCCATGATGTTTGCTTGAACTACGTCGGTATTTCCCCAAAAAGAAAGGGATGATACGTCACAACAACGGTAGGTATTTCCCTCAGTGATGAAACCAAGGTTATCGAACTAGTAGGAGAACCAAGCAACAACACGTAAACGACACTACACACAAATAACAAATACTCGCAACCTGACGTATTAAAGGGGTTGTCAATCCCTTTCGGGTAACGGCGCCAGAAATTGGCAAACAGACGTGAATAAATTTGTAGTAGATTGACAGATCGAACACCAATTAAAATAAATAAGAATAAATTGCAGCAAGGTATTTTTGTATTTTTGGTTTAATAGATCTGAAAATAAAAGGCAAATAAAAATAGACGAAAGGCAAATAATATGAGAAAGAGACCCGGGGCTGTAGGTTTCACTAGTGGCTTCTCTCGAGAAAAATAGCAAACGGTGGGTAAGAATTACTATTGGGCAATTGATAGAACTTCAAATAATCATGACGATATCCAGGCAATGATCATTATATAGGCATCACGTCCAAGATTAGTAGACCAACTCCTGCCTGCATCTACTACTATTACTCCACACATCGACAGTAGGTATTTCCCTCAGTGATGAGACCAAGGTTATCGAACCAGTAGGAGAACCACGCAACACTACGTGAATGACACCTACACACAAATAACAAATACTCGCAACCCGACATATTAAAGGGGTTGTCAATCCCTTTCGGGTAACGGCACCAGAAATTGGCAAACAGACGTAATAAAAATATGATAGATGGGATAAATATATATTGAATAAAATAAAGTGCAACAAGGTATTTTTGTAATTTTGGTTTAATAGAACTGAAAATAAAAGCAAATAAAAATAGATCGCGAAGGCAAATATGATAAAGAAGAGACCCAGGGCGCTAGGTTTCACTAGTGGCTTCTCTCGAGAAAAATAGCAAACGGTGGGTAAACGAATTACTGTTGGGCAATTGATAGAACTTCAAATAATCATGACGATATCCAGGCAATGATCATTATATAGGCATCACGTCCAAGATTAGTAGACCGACTCCTGCCTGCATCTACTACTATTACTCCACACATCGACCGCTATCCAGCATGCATCTAGTGTATTAAGTTCATGGAGAAATGGAGTAATGCAATAAGAACGATGACATGATGTAGACAAGATCTATTTATGTAGAATAGACCCCATCTTTTTATCCTTAATGGCAACGATACATAGTCGTGTCAAGCACCGTAAGATCGAACCCATCACAAAGCACCTCTTCCCATTGCAAGATAAATAGATCAAGTTGGCCAAACAAAACCCAAATATCGGAGAAGAAATACGAGGCTATAAGCAATCATGCATATAAGAGATCAAAGAAACTCAAATAACTTTCATGGATAAAAAGATAGATCTAATCATAAACTCAAAGTTCATCGGATCCCAACAAACACACCGCAAAAAGAGTTACATCATATGGATCTCCAAGAGACCATTGTATTGAGAATCAAACGAGAGAGAGGAAGCCATCTAGCTACTAACTATGGACCCGAAGGTCTACAAAGAACTACTCACGCATCATCGGAGAGGCACCAATGGAATGTGAACCCCTCCGTGATGGTGTCTAGATTGGATCTGGTGTTCTGGACTCTGCGGCGGCTGGAATTGATTTTCGACTCCCCTAGGGTTTCTGGAATATTGGGGTATTTATAGAGAAAGAGGCGGTTCGGGAGGGGCACCGAGGTGGGCACAACCCACCAGGCGCGCTTGGGGCCTCCAGGTGGCTTGTGTTGTGCTCCCTCTTCGGTACTTCTTTGGCCCACTGGATGTCTTCTGGTCCAAAAAAATCCACAAAAAGTTTCACTGCGTTCGGACTCCATTTGATATTGATTTCCTATGATGTAAAAAACATGTAGAAAAAAACAACTGGCACTTGGCACTATGTCAATAGGTTAATTAGTACCAAAAAATGAGATAAAATGATTGTAAAACATCCAGAATGATAATATAACAACATGGAACAATCAAAAATTATAGAACGTTGGAGACGTGCCAGCATCCCCAAGCTTAATTCCCGCTCGTCCTCGAGTAGGTAAATGATAAAAACGGAATTTTTGATGTGGAATGCTGCCTAACATGTTCATCACATATTCTTTTCTTTGTAGCGTGGACATTTGGAATTTTATATGGTTCAAAGCAATAGTCTATTTTTGACATGAGACTTAAATACTCAAGCATATCAACAAGCAACCATGTCTTTCAAAATATCAACACTAAAAGTTATCCCTAGCCCATTATGCTCAATCATTGATCCATTCATGAAACACACTCGCATATTAGCTACACCCAATGCTCAAGTACGATCATAGTGCCCCTTAGTTGGTGCTTTATAAGAGAAGATGGAGACTCAAGTTAAAAATAAAAATTGCATAAAGTAAAAGAAAGGCCCTTCGCATAGGGAAGTAGGGATTTGTAGAGGTGCCAGAGCTCAAAGCGAAAAAGATAGAGATAAAAACATTTTGGGGAGGGCTTTTCCTGTCAATGAGAAAATGCGTAGTTCCCAATACTTTCCATGCTAGATATATCATAGGCGGTTCCCAAACAGAAATTAAAGTTTATTCCTTTTTCAACCATACTTTCACTTTCCATGGCTAGCCGTATCCATGGGTGCCTTCCATACCAACACTTTCCAAGGAATTTATTATTTGACAACATAAAGTAAATTCATTTTTCATTTCGGGACTGGGCATCCCTAATACCTTTGCCTTACTCTCGTGCAATGACAAGTGAATAAACACTCATCGTGAGAATAACATATCTAGCATGGAAATATATTAGCCACCCCCTACCGTTTCATGAGCGGTACGAGCACATAAAAGAGAAATTTATTTTGAAAATTAGAGATGGCACATACAAATTTGCTTAGAACGGCACGAATACCGCATATAGGTAGGTATGGTGGACTCATGTGGCAAAACTGGTTTAAAGGATTTTGGATGCACAAGTAGTGATCATACTTAGTGCAAAATGAAGGCTAGCAAAAGATTGAGAAGCGACCAACCAAGAAACGAAAAATCTCATAAGCGAGCATTAAGCATAATTAACACCTGAATAATGCACCACAAGTAGGATGTAATTTCATTGCATAACTATTGACTTGTGCTTGCATAGGGAATCACAAACCTTAACACCAATATTCTTACTAAAGCATAATTACTCATCAACATATCACATATCACATCATCATATCTCAAAACTATTACTAAGAATCAAGTTTATTTTGTCCAATGATCTTCATGAAAGTTTTTATTATATCCTCTTGGATATCTATCACTTTGGACTAATTTTCATGTGTTGCTTTTGATAAGCTCAAACAAATATAAGTGAAGATCATGAGCATAATATTTCTTTCTCTCAAATTAATTTAAGTGAAGCAAGAGAGAATTTCTTAAAAATTTACTAACTCTCAAATAAATCTAAGTGAAGCATGAGAGCATTTCTTCAAAAATACAAAGCACACCATGCTCAAAAAGATATAAGTGAAGCACTAGAGCAATTCCATAGCTCATAAAGATTTAAGTGAAGCATAGAGAGCAATTCTAACAAGTCATGGCATAATTTTGGCTCTCTCAAATAGGTGTGTCCAGCAAGGATTCAAGACTTAATAAAAGCAAAACAAGCAAAGATCATATCATACAAGAACGCTCCAAGCAAAACTCATAGTATGTGACGAATAAAAATATAGCTTCGAAGTAAAATACTGGTCGTTAGAAGAAAGAGGGGATGCCACTCGGGGCATCCCCAAGCTTAGTTGCTTGCTTCTCTTTGGATAATAGCTTGGGATGCCATGGGCATCCCCAAGCTTAGGCTCTTCTTACTCCTTATTCCTTCATCCATCGTAACATCGCCCAAAACTAAACTTCAATCACACAAAACTCAACAAAACCTTCGTGAGATCCGTTAGTATAAGAAAACAAATCACTACTATAAGTACTGATGCAAACCCATTCATATTTTATTCTTTCTATCTCTACTCCTAATGGAGCAGTTTGGTATAAGAAAACAAATCACTACTATAAGTACTTATGTTGAGGTTTGCAAGTCCCGTAGCATGCACGAATGGTAACCGTTGTGTAATAAATTTGAAGCATGAGGCATTTCTTTGATTGTATTCCTTATGAGTGGAGGTCGGGGACGAGCGATGGTATTTTCCTACCAATCTATCCCCCTAGGAGCATGCACGTAGTGCTTGGTTTCTGATGACTTGTAGATTTTGTGCAATAAGTATGTGAGTTCTTTATGACTAATGTTGAGTCCATGGATTATACGACACTCTCACCCTTCCACCATTGATAGCCTCTCTAGTACCGCGCAACTTTCGCCGGACCATAAACCCACCATTTACCTTCCTCAAAACATCCACCATACCTACCTATCATGGCATTTCCATAGCCATTCCGAGATATATTGCCATGCAACTTTCCACCGTTCCATTTATTATGACACGATCCATCATTGTCATATTGCCTTGCATGATCATGTAGTTGACATCGTATTTGTGGCAAAGCCACCGTTCATAATTTTTTCATACATGTCACTCTTGATTCATTGCACATCCCAATACACCACCGGAGGCAAACATATAGAGTCATATTTTTGTTCTAAGTATCGAGTTGTAATCTTTGAGTTGTAAATAAATAGAAGTGTGATGATCATCATTATTAGAGCATTGTCCGGTGTGAGGAAAAAAAAAGAGAAAGGCCAAAAAAAGAGAAGGCCCAAAAAATGAGAGAAAAAGAGAGAAGGGACAATGCTACTATCCTTTTTCCACACCTGTGCTTCAAAGTAGCACCATGATCTTCATGATAGAGAGTCTCTTATTTTTTCACTTTCATATACTAGTGGGAAATTTTCATTATAGAACTTGGCTTGTATATTCCAACGATGGGCTTCCTCAAATGCCCTAGGTCTTCGTGAGCAAGCAAGTTGGATGCACACCCACTTAGTTTCTTTTGTTGAGTTTTCATACATTTGTAGCTCTAGTGCATCCGTTGCATGGCAATCCCTACTCACTCACATTGACATCTATTGATGGGCATCTCCATAGCCCATTGATACTGTTGGGGAACGTAGTAATTTCAAAAAAAAAATCCTACGCACACGCAAGATCATGGTGATGCATAGAAACGAGAGGGGAACGTATCGTCCACGTACCCTCGTAGACCGTAAGCGGAAGCTTTATGAGAACGTGGTTGATGTAGTCGTACGTATTCACGATCCGACCGATCCAAGTACCAAATGCACAACACCTCCAAGTTCAGCACACGTTCAGCTCGATGACGTCCCACGAACTTCAATCCAGCAGAGCTTCGCGGGAGAGTTCCGTGAGCACGACGGCATGATGACGGTGATGATGTTGCTACCGACATAGGGCTTCGCCTAAGCACTGCTACGATATGATCGAGGTGGATTATAGTGGAGGGGGCACCGCACACGTCTTGGAACAATCAACTTGTGTGTCTTTGGGTGCCGCCCCCGCCCCCTTATATAAAGGAGTAAGGGGGAGGCCGGCCGGCCTTGGTGCGCCCAAGGAGAGGAGGAATCCTCCTCCTAGTAGGAGTAGGATTCATCCTTTCCTAGTCCTACTAGGAAGGGGGAAGGGGGGAGGAAAGAGAGGGAGAGGGAAAGAGGGGCCGTGCCCCCTCTCCTAGTCCAATTCGGACTCCTCATGGGAGGGGGCGCGCCACCTCCTGGGCTGGTGCCCTCTCTCTCCCCTCGGGACCACTAAGGCCCAATACTTCCCTGGGGGGTTCTGGTAACCCCTCCGGCACTCCGGTTTTCTCCGAAACCATCCGGAACACTTTCGGTGTCCGAATATAGCCATCCAATATATCGATCTTTATGTCTCAACCATTTCGAGACTCCTTGTCATGTCCGTGATCACATCCGGGACTCCGAACTACCTTCGGCACATCAAAACACATAAACTCATAATACCGATCGTCACCGAACTTTAAGCGTGCGGACCCTACGGGTTCGAGAACTATGTAGACATGACCGAGACTCGTCTCTGGTCAATAAGCAATAGCGGAACCTGGATGCTCATATTGGTTCCCACATATTCTACGAAGATCTTTATCGGTCAAACCGCTTAACAACATACGTTGTTCCCTTTGTCATCGGTATGTTACTTTCCCGAGATTCGATCGCTGGTATCCTCATACCTAGTTCAATATCGTTACCAGCAAGTCTCTTTACTCGTTCCTAATACATCATCTCGCAACTAACTCATTAGCACAATGCTTGCAAGGCTTATAGTGATGTGCATTACCGAGAGGGCCCAGAGATATCTCTCTGACAACCGGAGTGACAAATCTTAATCTCGATCTATGCCAACTCAACAAGCACCATCAGAGACACCTCTAGAGCACCTTTATAATCACCCAGTTACGTTGTGATGTTTGGTAGCACATAAAGTGTTCCTCCGGTAATCAGGAGTTGCATAATCTCATAGTCATAGGAACATGTATAAGTCATGAAGAAAGCAATAGCAACAAACTAAACGATCATCGTGCTAAGCTAACGGATGGGTTAAGTCAATCAGATCATTCTCTAATGATGTGACCCCGTTAATCAAATGACAACTCATGTCTATGGTTAGGAAACATGACCATCATTGATTCAACGAGCTAGTCAAGTAGAGGCAAACTAGTCTGTTTGTCTATGTATTCACACATGTACTAAGTTTCCGGTTAATACAATTCTAGCATGAATAATAAACATTTATCATGATATAAGGAAATATAAATAAAATTTTATTATTGCCTCTAGGGCATATTTCCTTCAGTCTCCCACTTTCACTAGAGTCAATAATCTAGATTACACAGTAATGATTCTAACACCCATGGAGTCTTGGTGCTGATCATGTTTTGCTCGTGAGAGAGGCTTAGTCAACGGGTCTGCTACATTCAGATCCGTATGTATCTTGCAAATCTCTATGTCTCCCTCCTTGACTTGATCGCGGATGGAATTGAAGCGTCTCTTGATGTGCTTGGTTCTTTTGTGAAATTTGGATTCCTTTGCCAAGGCAATTGCACCAGTATTGTCACAAAATATTTTCATTGGACCCGATGCACTAGGTAGGACACCTAGATCGGATATGAACTCCTTCATCTAGACTCCTTCATTTGCTGCTTCCAAAGCAGCTATGTACTCCGCTTCACACGTAGATCCCGCCATGATGCTTTGCTTAGAACTGCAACAACTGACAGCTCCACCGTTCAATAAAAATACGTATCCGGTTTGTGACTTAGAGTCATCCGGATCAGTGTCAAAGCTTGCATCGACGTAACCATTTACGATGAGCTCTTTGTCACCTCCATAAACGAGAAACATATACTTAGTCCTTTTCAGGTATTTTAGGATGTTCTTGACCGCTGTCCAATGATCCACTCCTGGATTACTTTGGTACCTCCCTGCTAAACTAATAGCAAGGCACACATCAGGTCTACACAACATTGCATACATGATAGAGCCTATGGCTGAAGCATAGGGAACATCTTTCATTTTCTCTCTATCTTCTGCAGTGGTCGAGCATTGAGTCTGACTCAACTTCACACCTTGTAACACAGGCAAGAACCCTTTCTTTGCTTGATCCATTTTGAACTTCTTCAAAACTTTATGAAGGTATGTGCTTTGTGAAAGTCCAATTAAGCGTCTTGATCTATCTCTATAGATTTTGATGCCCAATATATAAGCAGCTTCACCGAGGTCTTTCATTGAAAAACTCTTATTCAAGTATGCTTTTATGCTATCCAGAAATTCTAAATCATTTCCAATCAGCAATATGTCATCCACATATAATATTAGAAATGCTACAAATCTCCCACTCACTTTCTTGTAAATACAGGCTTCTCCAAAAGTCTGTATAAAACCATATGCTTTGATCACACTATCAAAACGTTTATTCCAACTCCGAGATGCTTGCACTAGTCCATAGATGGATCGCTAGAGCTTGCATACTTCGTTAGCGCCCTTTGGATCGATAAAACCTTCAGGTTGCATCATATACAACTCTTCTTACAGAAATCCATTCAGGAATGCAGTCTTTACATCCATTTGCCAAATTTCATAATCATAAAATGCGGCAATTGCTAACATGATTCGGACGGACTTAAGCATCGCTACGGGTGAGAAGATCTCATCGTAGTCAACTCCTTGAACTTGTCAAAAACCTTTCGCAACAAGTTGAGCTTTGTAGACAGTAACATTACCGTCAGCGTCACTCTTCTTCTTGAAGATCCATTTATTCTCGATGGCTTGACGATCATCGGGCAAGTCAACCAAAGTGCACACTTTGTTCTCATACATGGATCCCATCTCAGATTTCATGGCCTCAAGCCATTTTGCGGAATCTAGGCTCATCATCGCTTCCTCATAGTTCGTAGGTTCATCATGGTCAAGTAACATGACCTCCAGAACAGGATTACGGTACCACTCTGGTGTGGATCTTACTTTGGTTGACCTACGAGGTTCAGTAGTAGCTTGATCTGAAGTCATATGATCCTCATCATTAGCTTCCTCACTAATTGGTGTAGGAGTCACAGGAACAGATTTCTGTGATGAACTACTTTCCAATAAGGGAGCAGGTACAGTTACCTCATCAAGTTCTACTTTCCTCCCACTCACTTCTTTCGAGAGAAACTCCTTCTCTAGAAAGGATCCATTCTTAGCAACGAAAGTCTTGCCTTCGGATCTGTGATAGAAGGTGTACCCAACAGTCTCCTTTGGGTACCTATGAAGACACATTTCTCCGATTTGGGTTCGAGCTTATCAGGTTGAAGCTTTTTTCACATAAGCATCGCAGCCCCAAACTTTAAGAAATGACAACTTTGGTTTCTTGCCAAACCACAGTTCCTAAGGCGTCGTCTCAAAGGATTTAGATGGTTCCCTATTTAATTTGAATGCAGCCGTCTCTAAAGCATAACCCCAAAACAATAGCGGTAAATCAGTAAGAGACATCATAGATCGCACCATATCTTGTAAAGTACGATTACGACGTTCGGACACACCATTATGTTGTGGTGTTCTGGGTGGCGTGAGTTGCGAAACTATTCCGCATTGTTTCAAATGAAGATCAAACTTATAACTCAAATATTCTCCTCCACGATCAGATCGTAGAAACTTTATTTTCTTGTTACAATGATTTTCCACTTCACTCTGAAATTCTTTGAACTTTTCAAATGTTTCAGACTTATGTTTCATCAAGTAGATATACCCATATCTGCTCAAATCATCTGTGATGGTGAGAAAATAACGATACCCGCCGCGAGCCTCAACATTCATCGGACCACATACATCAGTATGTATGATTTCCAAAAAATCTGTTGCTCACTCCATAGTTCCAAAGAACGGCGTTTTAGTCATCTTGCCCATGAGGAATGGTTCACAAGTACCAAGTGATTCCAAAAGTCCATCAGAATGGAGTTTCTTCATGCGCTTTACACCAATATGACCTAAACGGCAGTGCCACAAATAAGTTGCACTATCATTATCAACTCTACATCTTTTAGCTTCAATATTATGAATATGTGTATCACTACTATCGAGATTCATCAAGAATAGACCAACCTTTAAGGGTGCATGACCATAAACGATATTACTCATATAAATAGAACAACCATTATTCTCAGATTTAAATGAATAACCGTCTCGCATCAAACAAGATCCAGATATAATGTTCATGCTCAACGCTGGCACCAAATAACAATTATTTAGGTCTAAAACTAATCTCGAAGGTAGATGTAGAGGTAGCATGCTGACCCCGATCACATCGACTTTGGAACCATTTCCCACGCGCATCGTCACCTCGTCCTTAGCCAATCTTCGCTTAATCCGTAGCCCTTGTTTCGATTTGCAAATATTAGCAACAGAACCAGTATCAAATACCTAGGTGCTACTGCGAGCATTAGTAATTAAGGTACACATCAATAACATGTATATCACAGATACCTTTGTTCACCTTGCCATCCTTCTTATCCGCCAAATACTTGGGGTAGTTCCGCTTCCAGTGACTAGTCCCTTTGCAGTAGAAGCACTCAGTCTCAGGTTTAGGTCCAGACTTGGGTTTCTTCACTTGAGCAGCAACTTGCTTGCCATTCTTCTTGAAGTCCCCCTTCTTCCCTTTACCCTTTTTCTTGAAACTGGTGGTCTTGTTGACCATCAACACTTGATGCTCCTTCTTGATTTCTACCTCCGCAGCCTTTAGCATTGCGAAGAGCTCGGGAATCGTCTTATCCATCCCTTGCATATTATAGTTCATCATGAAGCTCTTGTAGCTTGGTGGCAGTGATTGAAGAACTCTGTCAATGACACTATAAACAGGAAGATTAACTCCCAGTTGAGTCAAGTGGTTGTGGTACCCAGACATTCTGAGTATATGTTCACTGACAGAACTATTCCCCTCCATCTTGCAGCTGTTGAAATTATTGGAGACTTCATATCTCTCAATCTGGGCATTTGCTTGAAATATTAACTTCAACTCCTGGAACATCTCATATGCTCTATGCCATTCAAAACGTCGTTGAAGTCCCGGTTCTAAGCCGTAAAGCATGGCACACTAAACTATCGAGTAGTCATCAGCTTTGCTCTGCCAGACGTTCATAACATCTGGCGTTGCTCCTGCAGCGGGTTTGGCACCTAGCGGTGCTTCCAGGACGTAATTTTTCTATGCAGCAATGAGGATAATCCTCAAGTTACGGACCTAGTCCGTGTAATTACTACCATCATCTTTCAACTTTGCTTTCTCAAGGAACGCATTAAAATTCAACGGAACAACAACACGGGCCATCTATCTACAACAACATAGACATGCAAAATACTATCAGGTACTAAGTTCATGATAAATTAAAGTTCAATTAATCATATTATTTAAGAACTCCCACTTAGACAAACATCCCTCTTGTCATCTAAGTGATCACATGATCCATATCAACTAAACCATGTCCGATCATCACGTGGGATGGAGTAGTTTTCAATGGTGAACATCACTATGTTGATCATATCTACTATATGATTCGCGCTCTACCTTTCGGTCTCAGTGTTCCGAGGCCATGTCTGCATATGCTAGGCTCGTCAAGTTTAACCCGAGTATTCTGCGTGTGCAAAACTGGCTTGCACCCGTTGTATGTGAACGTAGAGCTTATCACACCCGATCATCACGTGGTGTCTCGGCACGACGAACTTTCACAACGGTGCATACTCAGGGAGAACACTTATACCTTGAAATTTAGTGAGAGATCATCTTATAATGCTACCGTCGATCTAAGCAAAATAAGATGCATAAAAGATAAACATCACATGCAATCAATATAGGTGATATGATATGGCCATCATCATCTTGTGTCTGTGATCTCCATCTCCAAAGCACCGTCATGATCACCATCATCACCGGCTTGACACCTTGATCTCCATCGAAGCATCATTGTCGTCACGCCAACTATTGCCTCCACGACTATCGTTACCGCTTAGTGATAAAGTAAAGCAATTACATGGCGATTGCATTTCATACAATAAAGCGACAACCATATGGCTCTTGCCAGTTGCCGATAACTGTGTTACAAAACATGATCATCTCATACAATAAAATTTAGCATCATGTCTTGACCATATCACATCACAAAATGCCCTACAAAAACAAGTTAGATGTCCTCTACTTTGTTGTTGCAAGTTTTACGTGGCTGCTATGGGCTGAGCAAGAACCGTTCTTACCTACACATCAAAAACCACAACGCGGTATAGTGATTGCTTTTTGATCTTCAGAAAGAACCTTGTTCATTGAATCCGATTCAACTAAAGCTGGAGAAACAGACACCCACTAGCCACCTGTGTGCGAAGCACGTCGGTAGAACCAGTCTCGCGTAAGCGTACGCGTAATGTCGGTCTGGGCTGCTTCATCCAACAATGCCACTGAATCAAGAATCAACTAGTGACGGCAAGCAATATGTATATACCCACGCCCACAACTAGTAACATCTATGCATAAACCTGGCTCGAATGCCACTGTTGGGGAACGTAGTAATTTCAAAAAAATTCCTACGCACACGCAAGATCATGGTGATGCATAGCAACGAGAGGGGAGAGTATCATCCACGTACCCTCGTAGACCCTAAGCGGAAGCGTTATGAGAATGCGGTTGATGTAGTCGTACGTCTTCACGATCCGAACGATCCAAGTACCGAACGCACAACACCTCCGAGTTTAGCACACGTTCAACTTAATGACGTCCCACGAACTCCGATCCAGCAGACGCGAGAGAGTCTCGTCAGCATGATGGCGTGATGACGGTGATGATGTTGCTACCGACGCAGAGCTTCGCCTAAGCACTGCTACGATATGATCGAGGTGAATTATGGTGGAGGGGGGCACTACACACGGCTTGGAACAATCAATTTGTGTGTCTTTGGGTGCCCCCACCCCGTATATAAAGGAGCAAGGGGGAGGCCGGCCGGCCTTGGTGCGCCCCAAGGAGAGGAGGAATCCTCCTCCTAGTAGGAGTAGGATTCATCCTTTCCTAGTCCTACTAGGAAGGGGGAAGGGGGAAGGAAAGAGAGGGAGAGGGAGAGGGAAAGAGGGGCCGCGCCCCCCTCCCCTAGTCCAATTCGGACTCCTCATGGGAGGGGGCGCGCCACCTCCTGGATGCTGCCCTCTCTCTCTCCCCTTAGGCCCACTAAGGCACAAAACTTCCCTGGGGGGTTCCTGTAACCCCTCCGGCACTCCGGTTTTCTCCTAAACCATCCGGAACACTTCCAGTGTCCGAATATAGCCGTCCAATATATCAATCTTTACGTCTCGACCATTTCGAGACTCCTCGTCATGTCAGTGATCACATCCGGGACTGCGAACTACCTTTGGTACATCAAAACACATAAACTCATAATACCGATCGTCATCGAACTTTAGGCATGCGGACCCTACGGGTTCGAGAACTATGTAGACATGACCGAGACTCGTCTCCGGTCAATAACCAATAGCGGAACCTGGATGCTCATATTGGTTCCTACATATTCTATGAAGGTATTTATCGGTCAAAGCGCATAACAACATACGTTGTTCCCTTTGTCATCGATATGTTACTTGCCCGAGATTCGATCGTCGGTATCCTCATACCTAGTTCAATCTCGTTACCGGCAAGTCTCTTTACTCGTTCCATAATACATCATCTCGCAACTAACTCATTAGTCACAATGCTTGCAAGGCTTATAGTGAAGTGCATTACCGAGAGGGCCCAAAGATACCTCTCCGACAATCGGAGTGTGATGTCTACTACACAACCTTCTTCTTGTAGACGTTGTTGGGCCTCCAAGTGCAGAGGTTTGTAGGACAGTAGCAAATTTCCCTCAAGTGGATGACCTAAGGTTTATCAATCCGTGGGAGGCGTAGGATGAAGATGGTCTCTCTAAAGCAACCCTGCAACCAAATAACAAAGAGTCTCTTGTGTCCCCAACACACCCAATACAATGGTAAATTGTATAGGTGCACTAGCTCAGCGAAGAGATGGTGATACAAGTGGTATATGGATGGTAGATAAAGGTATTTGTAATCTGAAATTATAAAAACAGCAAGGTAACTAATGGTAAAAGTGAGCACAAACGGTATTGCAATGCTAGGAAACAAGGCCTAGGGTTCATACTTCCACTAGTGCAAGTTCTCTCAACAATAATAACATAATTGGATCATATAACTATCCCTCAACATGCAACAAAGAGTCACTCCAAAGTCACTAATAGCGGAGAACAAACGAAGAGATTATGGTAGGGTACGAAACCACCTCAAAGTTATTCTTTCCAATCAATCCATTGGGCTATTCCTATAAGTGTCACAAACAGCCCTAGAGTTCGTACTAGAATAACACCTTAAGACACAAATCAACCAAAGCCCTAATGTCACCTAGATACTCCAATGTCACCTCAAGTATCCGCGGGTATGATTATACGATATGCATCACACAATCTCAGATTCATCTATTCAACCAACACAAATGACCTCAAAGAGTGCCCCAAAGTTTCTACCGAAGAATCATGACGAAAACGTGTGCCAACCCCTATGCATAGGTTCATGGGCGGAACCCGCAAGTTGATCACCAAAACATACATCAAGTGAATCACGTGGTATCCCATTGTTACCACAGATACGCACGACAAGACATACATCAAGTGTTCTCAAATCTTTAAAGACTCAATCCGATAAGATAACTTCAAAGGGGAAACTCAATCCATTACAAGAGAGTAGAGTGGGGAAGAAACATCATAGGATCCAAATATAATAGCAAAGCTCGCGAGACATCAAGATCGTATCACCTCAAGAAAACGAGAGGGAGAGATCAAACACATAGCTACTTGTACATACCCTCAGCCCCGAGGGAGAACTACTCCCTCCTCGTCATGGAGAGCACCGGGATGATGAAGATGGACACCGGAGAAGGATTGCTCCCTCCGGCAAGGTGCCGGAACGGGTTTAGATTGGCTTTCGGTGGCTACGGAGGCTTCTGGCGGCAGAACTCCTGATCTATTGGGCTCTCGGATGTTTTTAGGGTATATGGATATATATAGGCGGAAGAAGTACGCCAGGGGGGCCATGAGGGGCTCACGAGGGTGGAGGGCGCGCCCAGGGGGGTGGGCGCCCCCCTGCCTTGTGGCCTCCTCGTAAGTCCCCTGGCGTGCACTCCAAGTCTTCTGGGCTTCTTTCCTTCCAAAAATAAGTTCCGTGAAGTTTCAGTTCAAATGGACTCCGTTTGATTTTCCTTTTCTTCGAAACCCTAAAATAGGGTAAAAAAAGAAACTGGCACTGGGCTCTGGGTTAATAGGTTAGTCCCAAAAATGATATAAAATGTATAATAAAGCCCATAAACATTCAAAAAAGTAGATAATATAGCATGGAGCAATCAAAAATTATAGATACATTGGAGACGTATCAGCATCCCCAAGCTTAATTCCTGCTCATCCTCGAGTAGGTAAATGATAAAAACAGAATTTTTGATGCGGAGTGCTACTTGGTATAATTTCAATGTAATTCTTCTTAATTGTGGTATGAATGTTCAGATCCGAAAGATTCAAGATAAAAGTTCATATTGACATAAAAATAATAATACTTCAAGCATACTAACAAAGCAATTATATCTTCTCAAAATAACATGGCCAAAGAAAGTTCATCCCAACAAAATCATATGGTTTAGTCATGTTTCATTTTTGTCACACAAGAATGCTCTCATCATGCACAACCCCGATGACAAGCCAAGCAATTGTTTCATACTTTAGTAATCTCAAACCTATAAACTTTCACGCAATATATGAGCGCGAGCCATGGACATAGCACTATGGGTGGAATAGAATATAAGGAGGGGGTTTATGTGGAGAAGACAAAAAGGAGAAAGTCTCACATCAATGAGGCTAATCAATGGGCTATGGAGATGCCCACCGATTGATATTAATGCAAGGAGCAGGGATTGCCATGCAATGGATGCACTAGAGCTATAAATGTATGAAAGCTCAACAAAAGAAACTAGTGGGTGTGCATCCAACTTGCTTGCTCACGAAGACCTAAGGCATTTTGAGGAAGACCATCATTGGAATAAACAAGCCAAGTTCTATAATGAAAGATTCCCACTAGTATATGAAAGTCACAACATAGGGGACTCTCTATCATGAAGATCATGGTGCTACTTTGAAGCACAAGTGTGGTAAAAGGATAGTAGCACTGTCCCTTCTCTCTCTTTTTCTCTCATTTTTTTATTTTTTTATTTGGGCCTTCTCTTTTTTATGGCCTCTTTTTTCCTTTTTTTATTTGGGCTTCTTTGGCCTCTTTTATTTATTTATTTTCGTCCGGAGTCTCATCCCGACTTGTGGGGGAATCATAGTCTCCATCATCCTTTCCTCACTGGGACAATGCTCTAATAATGATGATCATTACACTTTTATTTACTTACAACTCATGAATTACAACTCGATTCTTAGAACAAGATATGACTCTATATGAATGCCTCCGGCAGTGTACCGGGATATGCAATGAATCAAGAGTGACATGTATGAAAGAATTATGAATGGTGGCTTTGCCACAAATACTATGTCAACTACATGATCATGTTAAGCAATATGACAATGATGAATGTGTCATGATAAACGGAATGGTGGAATGTTGCATGGCAATATATCTCGGAATGGCTATGGAAATGCCATAATAGGTAGGTATGGTGGCTGTTTTGAGGAAGATATAAAGAGGTTTATGTGTGACAGAGCGTATCATATCACGGGGTTTGGATGCACCGGCGAAGTTTGCACCAACTCTCAATGTGAGAAAGGGCAATGCACGGTATGGAAGAGGCTAGCAAGGATGGAAGGGTGAGAGTGCGTATAATCCATGGACTCAACATTAGTCATAAAGAACTCACATACTTATTGCAAAAATCTACAAGCCATCAAAAACCTCGGTACTACGCGCATGCTCCTAGGGGGATAGATTGGTAGGAAAAGACCATCGCTCCTCCCCGACCGCCACTCATAAGGAAGACAATCAAATAACACCTCAGGTTTCAAATTTGTTACACAACGTTTACCATACGTGCATGCTAGGGGACTTGAAAACTTCAACACAAGCATTTCTCAAATTCACAACTACTCAACTAGCACGACTTTGATATTATTACCTCCATATCTCAAAACAATCATCAAGCATCAAACTTCTCTTAGTATTCAATACTCTATATGAAAGTTTTTACTAATCTTGTATACTTAGCATATTAGGATTATTTAAGCAAATTACCATGTTATTTAAGACTCTAAAAATAATCTGAGTGAAGCATGAGAGTTCATCTATTTCTTCAAAATAAAACTACCACCATGCTATAAAAGATATAAGTGAAGCACTAGAGCAAATGACAAACTACTCCGAAAGATATAAGTGAAGATCAATGAGTAGTCGAATAATTATGCAACTATGTGAAAACTCTCTAACATTTAATAATTTCAGATCTTGGTATTCTATTCAAACAGCAAGAAAAGCAAAATAAAATGACATTCTAATAATGGCAAACATCATGTGAAGAAGCAAAAACTTAGGATCAACCGAAACTAACCGATAGTTGTTGAAGAAGAAAGGTGGGATGCCAACCGGGGCATCCCCAAGCTTAGATGCTCGAGACTTCTTGAAATATTATCTTGGGATGCCTTGGGCATCTCCAAGCTTGAGCTTTTGTGTCTCCTTAATTCCTCTCATATCACGGTCTCCCTAAATCTCAAAAGCTTCATCCACACAAAACTCAACAAGGACTCGTGAGTTAAGTTAGTATAAACCATTGAAAAAAAACTTATCATACTCTACTGTAGAAAATCACTAAAATTATTATTCAACATTGCATACTAAATGCCTCTGCATATTTAATAGTCCTATCCTCAAATAGAATCATTAAAGAAGCAAACATATGCAAACAATGCAAACATAACAGCAATCTGCCTAAACATGATAGTTGTAAAGAATGCTGCAACATCCATAATTCCCTAGCTCCAAAAATTATGAAAGAAAATTCCCACTGTAGTAAATTTATCAGATACTAATATGAAAAAGGTTTCAACATTTTATCACATTCTTAATTTTCTAGGGAATTATTGCAACAGCGGTAAACTCTCTATTTTCAAACAGCAACATGTATACTTGTAACATAGGCATAGTAAAGGCTATCAATGCCACTTTTATTGAAATAAAGGATGAAAAACATTGTTATAAATACAGCAAGCAAATACTAACAAAATAAATTGACGCTCCAAGCAAAACACATATCATGTGGCGAATAAAAATATAGCTCCAAGTAAAGTTACCGATGAACGAAGACGAAAGAGGGGATGCCCGGCATCCCCAAGCTTTGGCTTTTAGGTGTCCTTAGATTATCTTGGGGGTGCCATGGGCATCCCCAAGCTTAGGCTCTTGCCACTCCTTATTCCATAATCCATCAAATCTTTACCCAAAACTTGAAAACTTCACAACACAAAACTTAAACTAGAAAATCTCATGAGCTCCGTTAGCGAAAGAAAACAAAAGACCACTTGAAGGTACTGTAATGAACTCATTATTTATTTATATGGGTGTTATACCTACTGTATTCCAACTTCTCTATGGTTCATAAACTATTTTACTAGCCATAGATTCATCAGAATAAGCAAACAACACACGAAAAACAGAATCTGTCAAAAACAGAACAGTATGTAGTAATCTGTAGCTAGCGCAAGATCTGGAACCCCAAAAATTCTAAAATAAATTTCTGGACGTGAGGAATTTATCTATTAATCATCTGAAAAAATAATTAACTAAATATCACTTCCCAAATAAAAGTGACAGCAGTTCTCGTGAGCGCTAAAGTTTCTGTTTTTTTATAGCATGATCAACAAGACTCTCCCCAAGTCTTCCCAAAGGTTCTACTTGGCACAAACACTAATTAAAAGCATAAAACCACATATAAACAGAGGCTAGATGAATTATTTATTACTAAACAGGAGCAAAAATCAAGGAACAAAAATAAAATTGGGTTGCCTCCCAACAAGCGCTATCGTTTAACACCCCTAGCTAGGCATGATGATTTCAATGATGCTCACATGAAGGATAAGAATTGTAACATAAAGAGAGCATCATGAAGAATATGACTAGCACATTTAATTTTAACCCACTTCCTATGCATAGGGATTTTGTGAGCAAACAACTTATGGGAACAAGAATCAACTTGCATAGGAAGGTAAAACAAGCATAACTTCAAAACTTTAAGCACATAGAGGGGAAAGTTGATATTATTGCAATTCCTACAAGCATATGTTCCTCCCTCATAATAATTTTCAGTAGCATCATGAATGAATTCAACAATATAACCAGCACCTAAAGCATTCTTTTCATGATCTACAAGCATAGAAAATTCACTACTCTCCACATAAGCAAAATTCTTCTCATTCGGAATAGTGGGAGTATCATAAGAGACTTGAATACAATAAATTGTTTCCACATTAAAAGAGTAATGTTAAGAGAAGGGGTAATCATAATCATGACAAGTTTTATAAATATAATCACTACTTTTTATAGCATATGTATCATCACAATAATTATCATAAGTAGGAGGCATGCTATCATCATTATAAATTTGCATATCAAAACTTGGGAGACTAAAAATATCATCTTCATTAAGCGTAGCATCCCCAAGCTTGGGACAAACATTAATTGCAGCAAATATATTCTCAAAAACATCATCTTCATCAAACATAGCATCCCCAAGCTTGGGCCTTTTCATATCATAAGCATAATCACTCTCATCATTAATAGTATAGATAGCACCAATAGTATAGCAATTATCATATTCTTCCAAGCAAGTGCCAAAAAGATTTTCAAGATCATAAGAAGTATCATTATCTTCCACAATTATATTTTCATGAGGCACAATAGTAATAGGAGCATCATTATTTGAGAGAGATATCTTTTTACCTCTCTTCCTTTTTCTTTTCTTCTTCTTCTTCACCACATCATGTGTGGGTTCAATCCTCTTTTTGGAGCTCCTTATTAATGAGATTGGTTGAATAGGAGGCTCCTCCTCGTTACTTGATTCATCATAAGAAATAATAGGAGGATATTGGGAAGCCTCTTCCCTTTCATTAGTATTCTCTTCATCTTCTATTTGTTTTCTTTTCTTTATGTAGTTGGCAAAATAAGGATTTTCGATGCAATTCACCGCACAATACATATAAATTTTCTCTAGATCAAAATGAAGAACTTTATCAAGGGAAAATTTTGGAATATCTTTAGTTATACATTTAATTTCTTCATAACCCAAGAGAAACTAAGTTCATTATGATGTGCAAGGGAAATCAAGTCATCACAATTTTTGGACATGTTACGATCATGAAAAAAATTGCATTGGGTACTAAAATGATCACGTTCATTGCAAAGTTCACAAGTAGGGCTAAGAAAAATTAAATTTTCAACCCATTCATCTAGCTCTTCTTGCAACAGTTTAGTTTCTAAGTACTTATGCCTCTTGCAATATCTATCTTCCCTATTTGGTGTGTACTTACAAACCCAATGCACTCCACAAAAATCGACATGTTTATAGGAGACATTTTCATCATAACTAGCGCAATCATCATTAGTATCATGGATATTCAAAGAATTCGTACTAACAACATCGCAATCATGCTCATCATTCAAATATTTAGTGCCAAACATTTTAATGCATTTTTTTCTAACACTTTGGCAAAATTTTACTTTCCATCATACTCACGAAAGATATTAAAAAGGTGAAGCGTATGAGACAAACTCAATTCCATTTTTTATAGTTTTATTTTATAAACTAAACTAGTGATAAAACAAGAAACTAAAAGACTCGATTGCAAGATCTAAAGATATACCTTCAAGCACTCACCTCCCCGGCAATGGCGCCAGAAAAGAGCTTGATGTCTAATACACAACCTTCTTCTTGTAGACGTTGTTGGGCCTCCAAGTGTAGAGGTTTGTAGGACAGTAGCAAATTTCCTCAAGTGGATGACCTAAGGTTTATCAATCCGTGGGAGGCGTAGGATGAAGATGGTCTCTCTCAAGCAACCCTACAACCAAATAACAAAGAGACTCTTGTGTCCCCAACACACCCAATACAATGGTAAATTGTATAGGTGCACTAGTTCGGCGAAGAGATGGTGATACAAGTGGTATATGGATGGTAGATAAAGGTATTTGTAATCTGAAATTATAAAAACAGCAAGGTAACTAATGGTAAAAGTGAGCACAAACGGTATTGCAATGCTAGGAAACAAGGCCTAGGGTTCATACTTTCACTAGTGCAAGTTCTCTCAACAATAATAACATAATTGGATCATATAACTATCCCTCAACATGCAACAAAGAGTCACTCCAAAGTCACTAATAGCGGAGAACAAACGAAGAGATTATGGTAGGGTACGAAACCACCTCAAAGTTATTCTTTCCAATCAATCCATTGGGCTATTCCTATAAGTGTCACAAACAGCCCTAGAGTTCGTACTAGAATAACACCTTAAGACACAAATCAACCAAAACCCTAATGTCACCTAGATACTCCAATGTCACCTCAAGTATCCGTGGGTATGATTATACGATATGCATCACACAATCTCAGATTCATCTATTCAACCAACACAAATGACCTCAAAGAGTGCCCCAAAGTTTCTACCGGAGAATCACGACGAAAACGTGTGCCAACCCCTATGCATAGGTTCATGGGCGGAACCCGCAAGTTGATCACCAAAACATACATCAAGTGAATCACGTGGTATCCCATTGTCACCACAGATACGCACGGCAAGACATACATCAAGTGTTCTCAAATCTTTAAAGACTCAATCCGATAAGATAACTTCAAAGGGGAAACTCAATCCATTACAGAGAGTAGAGGGGGGAAGAAACATCATAGGATCCAAATATAATAGCAAAGCTCGCGATACATCAAGATCGTATCACCTCAAGAACACGAGAGAGAGAGAGAGATCAAACACATAGCTACTGGTACATACCCTCAGCCCCGAGGGAGAACTACTCCCTCCTCGTCATGGAGAGCACCGGGATGATGAAGATGGCCACCGGAGAAGGATTGCCCCCTCCGGCAGGCTGCCGGAACGGGTCTAGATTGGCTTTCGGTGGCTACGGAGGCTTCTGGCGGCGGAACTCCCGATCTATTGTGTTCTCAGATGTTTTTAGGGTATATGGAGATATATATGCGGAAGAAGTACGTCAGGGGGCCACAAGGGGCTCACGAGGGTGGAGGGCGTGCCCAGGGGGGGTGGGCGCGCCCCCTGCCTCATGGCCTCCTCATAAGTCCCCTGGCGTGCACTCCAAGTCTTCTGGGCTTATTTTCTTCCAAAAATAAGTTCCGTGAAGTTTCAGGTCAATTGGACTCCGTTTGATTTTCCTTTTCTTCGAAACCCTAAAATAGGGTAAAAACAGAAACTGGCACTGGGCTCTGGGTTAATAGGTTAGTCACAAAAATGATATAAAATGTATAATAAAGCCCATAAACATTCAAAACAGTAGATAATATAGCATGGAGCAATCAAAAATTATAGATACGTTGGAGACATATCAGAGTGACAAATCCTAATCTCGATCTATGCCAACTCAACAAGCACCATCGGAGACACCTGTAGAGCACCTTTATAATCACCCAGTTACGTTGTGACGTTTGGTAGCACACATAGTGTTCCTCTGGTACTTGAGAGTTGCATAATCTCATAGTCATAGGAACATGTATAAGTCATGAAGAAAGCAATAGCAAAAAACTAAATGATCATCGTGCTAAGCTAACGGATGGGTCCGGTCAATCACATCATTCTCTAATGACGTGATCCCATTAATCAAATGACAACTCATGTCTATGGTTAGGAAACATAACCATCATTGATTCAACGAGCTAGTCAAGTAGAGGCAAGCTAGTGACACTCTGTTTTTCTATGTAATGACACATGTACTAAGTTTCCGGTTAATACAATTCTAGCATGATTAATAAACATTTATCATGATATAAGGAAATATAAATAACAATTTTATTATTGACTCTAGGGCATATTTCCTTCAGATACGCCTAGTTGATGTGAGACCATCTTCCTCCTTTTTGTCTTCTCCACAACCACCACTCTATTCCACCTATAGTGTTATGTCCATGGCTCACGCTCATGTATTGCATGAAAGTTGAAAAGGCTTGCGATTACTAAAGTATGAAACAATTGCTTGGCTTGTCATCGGGCTTGTGCATGATTTGAGTATTTTGAGTGACGAAGATGGAGCGTGACCAAACTATATGATTTTGTAGGGATGAACTTTCTTTGGCCATGTTATTTTGAGAGGACATAATTACTTTGTTAGTATGCTTGAAGTATTATTAGTTTTATGTCAATATTGAACTTTTGTCTTGAATCTTTCGGATCTGAACATGCATGCCACAATAAAGAAAATTACATTGATAAATATGTTAGGTAGCATTCCACATGAAAAATTCTGTTTTTATCATTTACCTACTCGAGGACGAGCAATAATTAAGCTTGGGAATGCTTGATACGTCTCCAACGTATCTATAATTTTTGATTGTTCCATGCCATTATATTATATATTTTGGACGTTTAATGGGCTTTAATATGCTCTTTTATATTATTTTTTTGACTAACCTATTAACCGGAGGCCTAGTGCCAGTTTCTGTTTTTTTTGCCTATTTCAGTGTTCCACAGAAAAGGAATACCAAACGGAATCCAAATGGAATGAAACCTTTGCGATGATCTTTCTTGGACCGAAAGCAAACCAGGAGACTTGGAGTGGAAGTCTGAAACTCCGTGAGGCGGCCACGAGGCAGGAGGGCGCGCCCAGGGGGGTAGGCGTGCCGCCCACCCTCGTGGGCCCCACGAAGCTCTACCGACGTACTTCTTTCGCCTATATATACCCGTATACCCTAGAAACATCAGGGACAACCACGAAACCACTTTTCCACCGCCGCAACCTTCTGTACCCATGAGATCCCATGTTGGGGCCTTTTTCGGCGATCCGCCGGAGGGGGAATCGATCACGGAGGGCTTCTACATCAACACCATAGCCTCTCCAATGAAGCGTGAGCAGTTTACCACAGACCTTCGGGTCCATAGTTATTAGCTAGATGGCTTCTTCTCTCTCTTTGATCTTCAATACAAAGTTCTCCTCGATGTTCTTGGAGATCTATTCTATGTAATACTCTTTTGCGGTGTGTTTGCCGAGATCCGATGAATTGTGGATTTATGAACTTGATTATCTGTGAATATTATTTGGTTCTTCTCTGAATTCTTATATGCATGATTTGGTATCTTTGCAAGTTTCTTCGAATTATCGGTTTAGTTTGGCCTACTAGATTGATCTTTCTTGTAATGGAAGAAGTCCTTAGCTTTGGGTTCAATCTTGCGGTGTCCTTTCCCAGTGACAGTAGGGGTAGCAGGGCACATATTGTATTTTTGCCATCGAGGATAAAAAGATGGGGTTTATGTCATATTGCTTGAGTTTATCCCTCTACATCATGTCATCTTGCTTAATGGGTTACTGTGTTCTTATGAACTTAATACTCTAGATGCATGCTGGATAGCGGTCAATGTGTGGAGTAACAGTAGTAGATGCAGAATCATTTCGATCTACTTGACATGGACGTGATTCCTATATGCATGATCATTGCCTTAGATATCTTCATAACTGTGCGCTTTTCTATCAATTGCTCGGCAGTAATTTGTTCACCCACTGTAATACAATGTATCATGAGAGAAGCCACTAGTGAAACCTATGGCCCCCAGGTCTCCAATTTATACAACAAAACACCCAAAATATTAATCTTACTATCTTTATTAGATCTCACTTTCGCAAGTGACCGTGAAGAGATTGACAACCCCTTTATCATGTTGGTTGCGAGGTTCTTGATTGTTTGTGCAGGTACTAGGTGACTTGTGCGTTGTCTCCTACTCGATTGATACCTTGGTTCTCAAAAACTAAGGGAAATACTTACGTTACTTTGCTGCATCACCCTTTCCTCTTCAAGGGAAAACCAACACATGCTCAAGAGGTACCAAGAAGTATTTCTGGCACCGTTGCCGGGGAGATCTAAGCCAAGTCAAGACATACCAAGTACCCATCATAAATTCTTCTCCCTCACATTACATTATTTTCCATTTGCCTCTCTTTTTCCTCTCCCCCACTTCGCCTTTGCCTTTTTATTCGCCCCTCTTCCGTTCGTCTCTTTTCGCTTGCTTCTTGTGCGTCCGTGTGTTAGATCTTTTGTTTCGCCTTCACGGCTAGTTCTCCTATCATTGTTAACACTCCCGATAATGAAGTTCTTAATTTTAAACAAAGTGAGGGAGAAAACCTAAAAGATGTTGGTATAGAATTTGCAATGCTCAAAATAGATCTACCAAAAAGCAATCTACTTCCGTTCTTCTTTGCAATTTTTATGTAGGCATCACTCCTTGGTATAGATATGTTCTTGACACCATTATTGGAGGGAATTTCTTAGGAAGCCATACTTTTGATTCTTATAATGCTATGATAGATTTGTTAGGACCACCACCTCTTTTGGTCAATGGAACTATTTTAACTTTAGAACATGTGATGCAAAGGCTTGATATTATTGAAAATAAAATTGCCACTGTAGAGTTAATCGAAAATTTGGATAAAAGATCCACAACCAAATTACTCAATATGGATCTAAGGTAGGAGTTACTCTGAAAAATCTTAAGGAAAAGGAACCCATAGTTAATAAGAAGATAGATCAAGATTCCACTAGAATTGATAAACTCGAAGATATTATAACCAACTTGGGGTCCGCTTTCTCTGCCGTTAAAAATATCTCAAATCCTACTCCCACCAAAGTTGCCAAGTTTATCTATGTTCCTAAAAATAAGGGTGAATCTTCTAGTAAGAAAAATGAGGACCTCAAATCAATAAGTGTTGACCCCAACTTTTAGATATCATTAAGGAACCTTTTGCTACAAATGAATTTCTTGATTTCCTATCTAGGAGTTTGGTCATTAGCAAAAACAAAGAACCTCCTAAGGGTTATAAGTGTTCAATTGAAGAATTGTATACCAAAGATGACAATACCTAGATCTATTCTCGCTTTTATGCCTAGCTAGGGGCGTTAAACGATAGCGCTTGTTGGGAGGCAACCCAATTTTATTTTTATTCTTTACTTTTTTGTTCCTGTTTAGTAATGAATAATTTATCTAGCCTCTGTTATGATTGTGTTTTTTATGTTTTAATTAGTGTTTGTGCCAAGTAAAGCCTTTAGGATCTTCTTGGGTGATTGTTGTTTGATCTTGCTGATAAAAATAGGAAATATGCGCTCAAGAAAATAATTTTCATTTTCTACCAGAGAGAGATAAAATACTAATTCCAACTGCAGCAGATCAATATACAAATTTTCCAGGTCTTCCTAATTTTTCAGAATTTTTGGAGTTCCCGAATTATTCTAAGTAGTCAGATTGCTACAGACCGTTTTGTTTTTGACAGATTCTATTTTTCGTGTGTTGTTTGCTTATTTTGATGCATCTATGGCTAGTATCGGGGGTATGAACCACAGATAAGTTGGAATACAGTAGGTTTAGCACCAATACAAATAAAGAATGATTTAATTACAGTACCTAAAGTGGTGGTTTATTTTCTTATACTAACGGAGCTCACGAGATTTTTCTGTTGAGTTTTGTGTTGTGAAGTTTTCAAGTTTTTGGGTAAAGATTTGATGGATTTTGGAACAAGGAGTGGCAAGAGCCTATTCTTGGGGATGCCCAAGGCACCCCAAGGTAAAATTCAAGGACAAACAAAAGCCTAAGCTTGGGGATGCTCCGGAAGGCATCCCCTCTTTCGTCCCCGTCTATCGGTAACTTTACTTGAGGCTATATTTTTATTCACCACATGATATGTGTTTTGCTTGGAGTGTCTTGTATGATTTGAGACTTTGCTTTTCAGTTTACCACAGTCATCCTTGCTGTACACACCTTTTGGGAGAGACACGCATGAATCGGAATTTATTAGAATACTCTATGTGCTTCACTTATATCTTTTGAGCTATTCAATTTTGCTCTAGTGCTTCAGTTAAATCCTTTTTGAGCACGGTGGTGGTTTTATTTTATAGAAATTATTGATCTCTCATGTTTCACTTATATTATTTTGAGAGTCTTTTAGAACAGCATGGTAATTTGCTTTGGTTATAAAACTAGTCCTAATAAGATGGGCATCCAAGATGGGTATAATAAAAACTTTCATATAAAGTGTGTTGAATGCTATGAGAAGTTTGATACTTGATGATTGTTTTGAGACATGAGGATGGTGATATTAGAGCCATGCTAGTGAATTAATTGTGAATTTGAGAAATACTTGTGTTGAGGTTTGCAAGTCCCGTAGCATGCACGCATGGTAACCGTTATGTAACAAATTTGAAGCATGAGGTATTTCTTTGATTGTCTTCCTTATGAGTGGTGGTCGGGGACAAGCAATGGTCTTTTCCTACCAATCTATCCCCCTAGGAGCATGCGTGTAGTGCTTGGTTTTTGATGACTTGTAGTTTTTTGCAATAAGTATGTGAGTTCTTTATGACTAATGTTGAGTCCATGGAATATACGCACTCTCACCCTTCCACCATTGCTAGCCTCTCTAGTGTTGCGCAACTTTCGCTGGTACCATAAACCCACCATTTACCTTCCTCAAAACAGCCACCATACCTACCTATTATGGCATTTCCATAGCCATTCCGAGATATATTGCCATGCAACTTTCCACCATTCCGTTTATTATGACACTTTCCATCATTGTCATATTGCCTTACATGATCATGTAGTTGACATCGTATTTGTGGCAAAGCCACCGTTCATAATTTTTTCATACATGTCACTCTTGATTCATTGCACATCCTGATACACCACCGGAGGCAAGCATATAGAATCATATTTTTGTTCTAAGTATCGAGTTGTAATCTTTGAGTTGTAAATAAATAGAAGTGTGATGATCATCATTATTAGAGCATTGTCCCATGTGAGGAAAAAAAGAGAAAGGCAAAAAAATGAGAAGGCCCAAAAAAATGAGAGAAAAAGAGAGAAGGGACAATGCTACTATCCTTTTTCCACACTTGTGCTTCAAAGTAGCACCATGATCTTCATGATAGAGAGTCTCTTATTTTTTCACTTTCATATACTAGTGGGAAATTTTCATTATAGAACTTGGCTTGTATATTCCAACGATGGGCTTCCTCAAAAGCCCTAGGTCTTCGTGAGCAAGGAAGTTGGATGCACACCCACTTAGTTTCTTTTGTTGAGCTTTCATACATTTGTAGCTCTAGTGCATCCGTTGCATGGCAATCCCTACTCACTCACATTGACATCTATTGATGGGCATCTCCATAGCCCATTGATACGCCTAGTTGATGTGAGACCATCTTCCTACTTTTTGTCTTCTCCACAACCACCACTCTATTCCACCTATAGTGCGATGTCCATGGCTCACGCTCATGTATTGCGTGAAAGTTGAAAGTGTTTGAGATTACTAAAGTATGAAACAATTGCTTGGCTTGTCATCGGGGTTGTGCATGATTTGAGTATTTTGTGTGATGAAGATGGAGCATGACCAAACTATATGATTTTGTAGGGATGAACTTTCTTTGGCTATGTTATTTTGAGAGGACATCATTACTTTGTTAGTATGCTTGAAGTATTATTATTTTATGTCAATATTAAAATTTTGTCTTGAATCTTCCGGATTTGAGCATTCATGCCACAATAAAGAAAATTACATTGATAAACATGTTAGGTAGAATTCCACATCGAAAATTCTGTTTTTATCATTTACCTACTCGAGGACGAGCATGAATTAAGCTTGGGGATGCTTGATACGTCTCCAACGTATCTATAATTTTTGATTGTTCCATGCTATTATATTATCTATTTTGGATGTTTAATGGGCTTTAATATGCTCTTTTATATTATTTTTGGGACTAACCTATTAACCGGAGGCCCAGTGCCAGTTTCTGTTTTTTTGCCTATTTTAGTGTTTCACAGAAAAGGAATACAAAACGGAATCCAAACGGAATGAAACCTTCGCGATGATCTTTCTTGGACCGAAAGCAAACCAGGAGACTTGAAGTGGAAGTCTGGAACTCCGTGAGGTGGCCATGAGGCAGGAGGACGCGCCTAGGGGGGTAGGCGCGCCCCCACCCTCATGGGCCCCACGGAGCTCCACCGACATACTTCTTTCGCCTATATATACCCGTATACCCTAGAAACATTAGGTAGAGCCACGAAACCACCTTTCCACCGCCACAACCTTCTGTACTCGTGATATCCCATCTTGGGGCCTTTTCCGACGATCTGCCGGAGGGGGAATCGATCACGGAGGGCTTCTACATCAACACCATAGCCTCTTCAATGAAGCGTGAGTAGTTTACCACAGACCTTCGGGTCTATAGTTATCAGCTAGGTGGCTTCTTCTCTCTCTTTGATCTTCAATACAAAGTTCTCCTCGATGTTCTTGGAGATCTATTCAACGTAATACTCTTTTGCGGTGTGTTTGCCGAGATCAGATGAATTGTGGGTTTATGAACTTGATTATCTATGAATATTATTTGGTTCTTCTCTGAATTCTTATATGCATGATTTTATATCTTTGCAAGTCTCTTCGAATTATTGGTTTAGTTTGGCCTACTAGATTGATCTTTCTTGCAATGGGAGAAGTGCTTAGCTTTGGTTCAATATTGCGGTGTCCTTTCCTAGTGACAGTAGGGGCAGCAAGGCACGTATTGTATTATTTCCATCGAGGATAAAAAGATGGGGTTTATGTCATATTGCTTGAGTTTATTCCTCTACATCATGTCATCTTGCTTAATGGGTTACTCTGTTCTTATGAACTTAATACTCTAGATGCATGCTGGATAGCGGTCAATGTGTGGAGTAACAGTAGTAGATGCAGAATCATTTCGATCTACTTGACATGGACGTGATTCCTATATGCATGATCATTGCCTTAGATATCTTCATAACTGTGCGCTTTTCTATCAATTGCTCGGCAGTAATTTGTTCACCCACCATAATACATGCTATCATGAGAGAAGCCACTAGTGAAACCTATGGCCCCCGGGTCTCCTTATTATATTGCATCTCTTTTATTATCGCATCTTGTTTACTATTTTGCAATCTTTACTTTCCAATCTGTATAACATAATACCCAAAATATTAATCTTACTATCTTTATCAGATCTCACTTCGCAAGTGACCGTGAAGGGATTGGCAACCCCTTTATCGCGTTGGTTGCGAGGTTCTTGATTGTTTGTGCAGGTACTAGGTGACTTGTGCGTTGTCTCCTACTGGATTGATACATTGGCTCTAAAAAAGTGAGGAAAATACTTACGCTACTTTGTTGCATCACCCTTTCCTCTTCAAGGGAAAACCAATGCATGCTCAAGAGGTAGCACTGCACCTCTACCTCCACTCAACCCTTCTTTCCTCCTGCTGTGAGCACCAAGAGCCACGACAAAGAAATGCTTCGCATAGGCATGACGGCTGAACACTGCTGCCATCGCCCCGCCAACTTGCTACTCGTGCCGATACCATGGCCTTGACCTGGATGCCCCAACCACGCACTGACACTGCTCCTGAATGCGATTATCATTGCCTCGCAGACCCCTCCTCGCGTAGGCACCATGCCTAGCTAGACGCTGCTGGCTCCCCTGTCTCACCGGTCATGCGATGCAACGGCTTGGACACCTCAGCAGCTCGACACTAGGCCCGATTAAGATTGCCTTTAGGGTATTCTCATCTTTGCGACGCAAAATGTTGGTTTAAATTGTGTAGGAAATACTATTAGGAGCACACTATGAAAAATACATGTTAACTTTATCATGTTTAGTGAATATGAATTGAATTTTGTTTTCTTAGGTTTACCATATAGGAACTGAACGTTCTTGATCATTATAAGGTTAAATTTGGCAGGTTTGCATTCAACAACATATACAAATATATAGTTTTTGTGTTGTTTTTTACTGCTATCATTGCTTTGAAGGTTATAAATAGCCAAATAATTTAAATTTGGTTTTTAGTCTCAGTATACAGTCAAACTTGTTGGAAATATGCCCTAGAGGCAATAATAAAATGGTTCTTATTGTATTTCCTTGTTCATAATAATTGTCTATTGTTCATGCTATAATTGTATTAACTGGAAACCGTAATACATGTGTGAATACATAGACCACAACATGCCACTAGTAAGCCTCTAGTTGACTAGCGCGTTGATCAATAGATGGTTATGGTTTCCTGACCATAGACATTGGATGTCACTGATAACGGGATCACATCATTAGGAGAATGATGTGATGGACAAGACCCAATCCTAAGCATAGCACAAGATCGTGTAGTTCGTTTGCTAAGAGCTTTTCTAATGTCAAGTATCATTTCCTTAGACCATGAGATTGTGCAACTCCTGGATACCGTAGGAATGCTTTGGGTGTACCAAACGTCACAACGTAACTGGGTGGCTATAAAGGTGCACTACAGGTATCTCCGAAAGTGTCTGTTGGGTTGGCACGAATCGAGACTGGGATTTGTCACTCCGTATGACAGAGAGGTATCTCTGGGCCCACTCGATAATGCATCATCATAATGAGATCAATGTGACTAAGGAGTTAGCCACGGGATCATGTGTTACGGAACGAGTAAAGAGACTTGCCGGTAATAAGATTGAACGAGGTATGGGGATACCGACGATCGAATCTCGGGCAAGTAACATATCGATAGACAAAGGGAATTGAATACGGGATTGATTGAATCCCCGACATTGTGGTTCATCCGATGAGATCATCATGGAACATGTGAGAGCCAACATGGGTATCCAGATCCCGCTGTTGGTTATTGGCCGGAGAACGTCTCGGTCATGTCTGCATGGTTCCCGAACCCGTAGGGTCTACACACTTAAGGATCGGTGACGCTAGAGTTGTTATGGGAAATAGTATGTGGTTACAGAAGGTTGTTCGGAGTCCCGGATGAGATACCGGACATGACGAGGAACTCCAGAATGGTCCGGAGGTGAATATCGATATATTGGACGAAGGGTATTGGAGTCTGGAATTGTTCTGGGAGTACCGGGTGACGACCAGCGTGACCGAAAGGTGTTTCGGAAGCCCCGGCAAGCGTTGGGGGGGCCTTATGCGCCAAGGGGAGGGGGCACATCAGCCCACTAAGGGGCTGTGCGCCCCTCCCACCCCATTCACGTAATGTGGAGAGGTGGGGGCGCCTCCCCTAGGGCAGCCACCCCTCCCGGCTTGGGGGGCAAGTTTCCTAGGGGTGGGGGCGCCCAAACCCATCTAGGGTTTCCCCTGTGGCCGCCACCCTCCCCTAGGGAACCCTAGGGCGCCTCCTCCACCCCCTTCCCCCTATATATAGTGAGGGAGAGAGAGGGCAGCCGCACCCCTTCCCTGGCGCAGCCCTCTCCTCCTCTAACTCTTCCTTCTCCTCCGTAGAGCTTGGCGAAGCCCTGCAGGAAACCACAAACTCCACCACCACGCCGTCATGCTGCTGGAGTTCTCCCTCAACTTCTCCTCTCCCCTTGCTGGATCAAGGAGGAGACGTCCCCGGGTTGTACGTGTGTTGAACGCGGAGGCGCCGTCCGTTCGGCGCTAGATCGGATCTTCCGCGATTTGAATCGCCGTGAGTACGACTCCATCAACCGCGTTCTTGTAACGCTTCCGCTTAGCGATCTTCAAGGGTATGAAGATGCACTCCCTCTCTCTCATTGCTAGCATCTCCTAGATTGATCTTGGTGACACGTAGGAAAATTTTGAATTATTGCTACATTCCCCAACAAAACTATAGAGGTAGTAACTTTGTAGAAGGAATGCAGCCCTTGGTCTAATAGTGACTTATGTTTTTTCTGTGACATGGAACAATCCGTAACTTTGAAGGCACATGTGAATCTTGTGACTCTGCAAAATATCTTTTACATGCTCATGGTTGTGCAATACCTCTCTGATTTTGTATCAACCTACAAAGTTAATATCTACCAAACATATAGTGTTGGTTGTTAACTCCGAACATAATATCACTAGAGCTCTACATATGCATGTTCTTCTAAATGCTAATGTGAGCTTTTGGTTGAAGAATGTGCATGTTTAGAAACACATGAAATGCCTAATGTGAGCTCGATGTTGATGATTTCAGTTTATTAGTTGTTCAGAATAATAGTGAAAATAAGAAAATGGCATGAAAAAATAGAGCTGTAAAAACTTCGCTGATTACAAACATTGACAACCTTTCTTACTACCTACTGATTGCTATTTCATATGTACAGTACATGTGTATAAAATTTCCACACATAGATTTTGCAGGTGACTAACGAGAGGCTGGTTTCGTAAAAATAATATCGAGAGATGCCTTTTTGTTCCTCAACATTCTTATTTAGTCAGGTTTTAAATTATTTGCATTGTTCTATTTGAATGCAGAATAGCGTGGACGATGTGGCTGGGGGTGCATGCAACAAGGGTGCCAGAGATATTGTGGTAACGATGGTCTTCTTGATGCTTGAGAAATCTTGCTACACGTAGATACATGGCCTTCCAATTTAAATTTCCTAGATGTGAGACCATGGGGTCATTAAGAGAAATGGTTTAATAGTGAATGCTATACTATTTAATCAAGCTGGATTGTATACTACTTTTTTGTTTATAGTATTAACTGTTAAAAATTATTTGAATATTGGGTGCAAATTTATTGATTACCATACGATTACTATAGTGATTCCAGCATTGTGATGAATTTCGATGGGGAGAACGGACTCGGATGGCATCAACGTCGTTCATGGTGGCAGTCTACATATAGGCTATTATCAAACTTATCCTTGTCATAGAGAAAATCTGACGGCTCTGAAGACTGATTGCGTTAGAGGCTCCAGTTATTATAATGTCTATAATTGCTTCATTATTTCTGAGGTGGAATGGCTTCCACCTTCTCGATTTATTCTACCAAACAAAAGTATACACCATTCTCTACATTTTCTTCTCATAACATGAATCGTTGCCCATCTTATTGTCGCCTAAGATATCTATATGTGAATGGTGTGCTCATGGTACAGAAATGAAGTTTTAAATTGGGATAGGCCTATTAATTACAAACCAAATTGCAAACTCCATTCATGTAAAGCATCTCTAGATAGATTGGGTTTGGTCTTTACTTTAGGAATGTATGAGCTACGAATCAAACTATATTCATGGTGTAGGTTAGTAATGAAATCTTAAATCATGCATGCATAATTCGGAAACTAAGTACAAAATCATGCTGACGACTTTCATATCTAAGTGCATGGTCTTTTTATAGTTTCTTGATTCATTAGGTCTCTAAGTACAAAATCATGCCGATGGCTTTCATATCTATGCATGTAGCATGGGCATATTCATATTTTATTTCATTATATGTAGTATTTTTCAGTTAATAGATGTGACGTAGATGAATTATCTAGATATGTTGTAGCTAATTACCAGATATGATTTACTTATGAAGGACTGATACATCTCCAACGTATCTATAATTTTTTATTGTTTCATGTTGTTATATTATCAATCTTGGGTGTTTTATAATCATTTTATAGTCATTTTATATCATTTTTTTGTACTAAGGCCAACTCCACCGCGCGACCCTATATTGTCCGGCCCCGTCCGTTTGGGGTAAAAGGAACATATCAGACGACCCAGCGCGCGACCCCATTCTAAAAAGACGCCCGTTTTCTGTCCGCTTCACCCCATCCTGGGATCAAAGTTGGGCTGGTTTTGGGTCTGAAACGGACACGAGCGGACGCTCTCTGGGTCGTCCTCGTCCGGGGCATGTCCTTTTGCATGTGACCCTGGCCCGCCTGTCATTGGCCCACACACCCACCCACCCATCCCTTTCTCTCTCCTCTTTTTTCTCTTCCTGGCCTACCACGCCCTGCACACCACGACGAGGCAAAACAGCCGTGGCCACCGAGGAGCACGCGGCGCGGTGGCGCCCCATCGGCCGGCCGCCTCGCCGTCGTTGAGGCCCCGCCGCCGCGGCCGGCGAGCATGTGCAGGGCGCGGGCGAGCGGGCGGCGCGCGGGCGAGCGGGCAGGCGAGCGGGCGCGGGCGGCGAGCGCGCAGGGTAGAGGGCGAGCGGGCAGCGGGCGGCGGCGAGCGAGCGCGCGGGCGAGCGGGTGCGCAGGCAAGCGGGCGAGGCGGCGAGCGCGCAGGCGAGCGGGCGCGGGCGGCGGCCCAGCGAGCGCGTGGGGCAGAGGGCGCGTAGGCGCGGGGCGGAGGGCGCGGGCGCGGCGAGCTGCAGCGGAGGGTGCGGGGGGGGGGGGCGGAGGCGCGGGCGCGCGGTGGCCGAGCTCGCAGCCACCGTGCCGGGGCGCGCAGTGCGAGGCGAAGGGTGCGGTGCAAGTTGCGCGGAGTGCTGCGGGCGGGGCCGGGCGCAACGGTGCAAGGCGGCGGGCGCGGGTGCGGCCGACGACACGCGCAGGGGGCGACGGGCGGCGGGGCGACCAGGTCGCGGGCGCGCACGCAGGGGGCGACGGGCAGGCGGGGCAGTGCACGGGAGCGGGAGCTGGCGAGCGCTGCGGGCGCGCGGGGCGAGCGCGCTGCGGCCGGTGCCGGGGCGCGGCGCGGCGAGCGGGCAGTGTTGGCTGCTGCTGTTGCCGGTGAGACGGCTTTAGCGCGGCGACCAGCGAGGCGGCGCAGGCTCTGGAGCGGCAGGCGCGTGGCCAGGGCCCGGGGCGTGGCGAGCGTACTCGAGACGGACAAGTTGGGGTCCCTCTGCCGCGGTGGGTACCTCGAATCCAAACTGGACACACATGTCCGTTCTCATCCCCATTGCCACCCCAAGCGGATGAAATCCGGACAAAACGGACGTCCGTTTGGGGTCATGCGGTGGAGTTGGCCTAACTTATTGACATAGTGTCAAGTGCAAGTTCCTGTTTTTTGCATGTTTTTTACATTGCACATAATCAATACCAAATGAAGTCCAAACGCAGCGAAACTTTTTGTGGATTTTTTACGGACCAGAAGACATCCAATGGGCAGGGCGCGCCTGGCCCCCCAGGCGCGCCGACATGCGTTGTGCCCACCTCGGTGGCCTCCCGCACCGCCTCGTTGCTCTATTAATACCCCAATATTTCAGAAACCCTAGGGGAGTCAACGAAAATCTATTCCATCCGCTGCAGAGTCCAAAACCACCATATCCAATCTAGACACCGTCACAGAGAGGTTCACCACTTTCATTGGTGCCTCTCCGATGATGCGTGAGTAGTTCTTTGTAGACCTTCGGGTCCGTAGTTAGTAGCTAGATGTCTTCCTCTGTCATGTTTCATTCTCAATACAATGGTCTCTTGGAGACCCATATGATGCAACTCTTTTTGCGGTGTGTTTGTTGTGATCTGATGAACTTTGATTTTATGATCAGATCTATCTCTTTTTATCCATGAAAGTTATTTGAGGTTCTTTGATCTCTTATATGCATGATTGGTTATAGCCTCATATTTCTCCTCCTATATTTCGGTTTTGTTTGGCCAACTTGATCTATTTATCTTGAAGTGGGAAGAGGTGCTTTGTGATGGGTTCGATCTTACGGTGCGTGATCCCAGTGATAGAAGGGGAACCGCATGTATGTATCATTGCCATTAAGGATAACAAGATGGGATCTATTTCTACATAAATAGATCTTGTCTACATCATGTCATTGTTCTTATTGCATTAGTCCATTTCTCCATGAACTTAATACACTAGATACATGCTAGATAGCGGTCGATGTGTGGAGTTAATAGTAGTAGATGCAGGCAGGAGCCGGTCTACTAATCTTGGACGTGATGCCTATATAATGATCATTGCCTGGATATCATCATGATTATTTGAAGTTCTATCAATTGCCCAACAGTAATTCGTTTACCCACCGTTTGCTATTTTTCTCGAGAGAAGTCACTAGTGAAACCTACGGCCCCTGGGTCTCTTTCTCACATCATTTTCCTTTTATTTTTAGATCTATTAAACCAAAAATACCAAAAATACCTTGCTGCAATTTATTCTTATTTATTTTAATTGGCGTTTGATCTATCAATCTACTACAATTTATTCATGTCCGTTTGGCAATTTCTGGCGCCGTTACCCAAGAGGGATTGACAACCCCTTTAATACGTCAGGTTGCGAAGTATTTGTTATTTGTGTGCAGGTGTCATTTACGTGTTGTTGCTTGGTTCTCCTACTGGTTCGATAACCTTGGTTTCATCAATGAGGGAAATACCTACCATCGATTGTGCCGCATCATCCCTTCCTCTTTGGGGAAATATCGACGTAGCTTCAAGCCGCTATCACAATTTCTAGCGCCGTTGCCGGGGAGGATCTTCAACATATACCAGGTTCCTAATCACAAATCTCATCTCCTCGCAATTTACATTATTTACCATTTGCCTCTCGTTTTCCTCTCCACCACTTCACAAAAAATTTACCGTTTTATTCACCCCTTTTTTGTTCACCGTTTCCTCGTCAGATCTATCCTTTGCTTGCAATCATGAGTGATTTCGGTATGGCAACAACAGATGATGGCATATCTCCTAAGATTGGACGTACGGGCAATCTGGATGCTAAAACTTTATCTTGGGGCAAGGGAATGTTATGGGGAAAGAATGCATCCAAGAATTTTTCAATTGTGTGGGAAATCTAAGTCTTGATGATGCTCCTATACTTAGAACCACTAAATCGTATGTGGATGCTATTTCAGCACTATCTCTGAAACTTCAAAGTAAATTTATCTGTACTCATCCTACTTTGCAAAGTTTGTTTTTTGAGCTCCCCGTTATAAACAATCCTAAGGCTAGAAAGTTGGCCACCTCGTTCTTATGAATGAGTTTGACTATATCATACGGGAAGCTAGGGAAATCTTTGATTTTTATGGTATGAATCGTGAAAGCCTATGATAGATGAAATTCTTTACAATAGCGATTAGGCTTTAAGACATTTGCTTGGGAATAATAGAATCTTAAAAAGGAAGTCCCCATCTTAGATATAATCCAACAAGTTTTCGATAATGTTAATCAACATTACTCTTGGATTGTTGCTGGAAATCAAAGGGGTTATGATGTTAAGCAACTTAATAGTGCTAAGGTTTCTATGAATAATATGTTTTATGTTGTTTTTACAAAGCCCCATGATGAAAACACCTCTAAGAAACAAATAACAAAGATGACAAAACTTGGATCCTTGCCTTATGCCTAGCTAAGGGCGTAAAATGATAGCGCTTGTTGGGAGGCAACCCAATGAATAAAATTTATTTTTGCTTCTTGCTTTATTTTCTTGAGTGTTAGCACAATTATGCTACTGTTATGATTGTGTTTTTTGTGTTTAGTTTAGTGTTTGTGCCAAGTAATGCCTTTAGGATCTTCTTGGGTGATAGTTGTTTGATCTTGCTGAAAAACAGAAACTTTTGCGCTCATGAAAACAATTCTCATTTCTAACCAGAGAGCACTAAAATACCAATTCTTTTCGCAGAAGATTAATATACAAATTGCCCATGCCGTCCTAATATTTTAGAGTTTTTGGAGTTACATAAGTATTCAAAATATCCAGATTGCTATAGGCTGTTCTGTTTTTGATAGATTCTGTTTTCTTTGCGTTGTGTGCTTGTTTTGATGATTCTATGGTTTTCTTTGATGAGATTTTGCCATAGAAAAGTTGGAATACAGTAGATATAATGCAAGAACAAATTATGAATTGGTTTGCTACAACACTTATAGTAGTGATTTGTTTTCTTATACTAACGGATCTCACGAAGGTTTTGTTGAGTTTTGTGTGATTGATGTTTTCAAGTTTTGGGTTATCTTATCATGGATGAAGGAATAAGGAGTAAGAAGAGCCAAAGCTTGGGGATGCCCCGACATCCCAAGCTATTATCCAAAGAGAGCAAGAAAATAAGCTTGCAGATGCCCTGAGTGGCATCCCCTCTTTCTTCTAACGACCATCGGTATTTTACTCGAAGCTATATTTTTATTCGTCACATACTATGTGTTTTCCTTGGAGCGTTTGTTGGGGGAAACGACACCTATGGGATCACGGGGAATCCCCTCTATGGTTGGGGGCGCGGGGTTGTGGAAAGAGCGGGTTTAGAAGATCAACACGGGGGAAATTATCCAGGTTCGGGCCGTAAGTGATGCGTAATACCCTACTCCTGCTGGTTTGTGTTTATCTGGTGTTCTTGGACTAGCTACAAAGCGTGTAGGGTCCAAAAAGTGCGAATCCTTTTCTAGTATGCCTCAGGCCTCCTTTTATAGCCAAAGGGGTCGCCACAGTGGCACACAAGAGGTGCAAAGTTCGTACTGTACATAAGTCTATCGCCTGGCACCGTAGGACAAACACATTTAATATGCTGCCAACATGCCCCCTCACTTTATCGGGGACGGCAAGGAAGCTCATCTTGTCCGTCGCCGCCTCGTCTCGCTCTAACGCGCGTCTAGGCTGACTAGGCGTGCAGCGCCACGCTGGCTGGCTGGCTGCTGAGTTCGTGCAGTGGCAGAGTCTACACGAAGATCTGCATGCCACCATGTAGGTGCTTGCTGAGTTGGCCTGGAGGCTGCACGTCGCCACGCAGGTGCCTGCCTTGTTGGCGGGTTGACTGCTATGTTGGAACGGTGGTGGAGCTTTGGTAGGTGGGGGCCGGGCTATGGCCCCGCAGATGTCCCTGGCAAGGATCTTGTCAGTGCCCTGGCAAGGGCCTTGCCGGGGTCTCACAGGCGTCCCTGGCAAGGGCTTGCCGGGGGTCTCGTGAGCGTCCCCGGCAAGCAGCTTGCTGGGGAATTTCCGTCTTCTGGTCCTTACAAAGATCTGCATGCCGCCATGCATGCAGGCACCTCCCTGTAAGTGCATGTAGTGCCACCCCTAGTTGGTTTTGGAGTATTGACGACAAACCTGGTTGAGGGACTAATGTGTTTGTGAGAATTGCAGGATAACACAGGTAGAAGTCCCTCATTGATTCGGTTTTCCTACCAGAGATGACCCCTAAAAATGTATGAAGACATTGAAGTCAAAGGTGGTATGTGAAGACATTAACATTGAAGACTATGACAAGAGAGGACATCGCGTGAAGACTATGGAGCGCGAAGACTTAGCAGTTTCGTCGTTCTGTGTTTTTCTTTGTTGAGTCATAGGAACCACCGTACTGTTAAGTGGGGTCCAAGAGAACCAGTCAGAATGACTGAAGTGATGCTTAACCAAAATCCTATGTCTTCGAGTGAAGACAATGAGAGCAAATCTTATCCAGAGTTGGATAAGTCATCTTTGCTTGTAGCCCACGTAAAGTTGCCGTGTGTGTTTGAAATCTGACCGTTGGAACACGTGTCAGTTCCTTAGTGACCAAGGGTCATTTTGGACAAATCAAGTCGGGTTGCCTAGTGGCTATAAATAGCCCACCCCCTACAACCATAAACGGTTGGCTGCTCATAGTTAGTGTACGGCTTTTGTCGTTTGAGAGCAACCCACCTCGAAGCCTTTGAGAGAGAATTCCTTGCGAGGATAAAGCCCTAACCACCCAGAGCCAAAGAGTGTTAGGCATCACTGAAGTCTTCCTGTCTGTGTGATATGAAGACTTATTACACTTGAGGACTGTGAATCCTCCGGCCGGTTAGGCATCGCGTTCTGAGCATCCAAGAGTCATTGTGGATCGCCGGTGAACGAAGTCTATGAAGGTTTGGGAGTCTACCTTGAAGACTTACCAGAGTGATTGGGCGAGGACTGGGTGTCCTTAGCTCAAGGGGAATAAGGTGAAGACACAGTCTTCTGAGTTGAATCTCAGCCTCCCTAACCAGACGTACAGTTGTCACAGCAACTGGAACTGGTCCAACAAATCATTGTCTTCAACGAGTCACTGGTTTCATCCTTCCCTCTCCTCTACTTACTGTTGGCCCTGGTGAAGTCATTGTATGATTGCATTATCTTTTGTCTTCATTGAGTGACTGCTTGTTCTGATTGGCTTCACACCATCTTCCTATCTGATCTAAACTACCTAGCTGCTATTAGTCATTATGCTTTCACTTCATTGAATATTTGACTATGGCTTGCTTAGTGTAGTGTACCTTCCGCTGCATGGTAATAGGTTTATTTCTATCGTTTGTCTTCGAAACTTCCATGTTTTGAAGACTTTCATAAAAATCCCCTATTCACCCCCCCTCTAGTCGATCACTAACACTTTCAATTGGTATCAGAGCAAGGTACTCTCTTGTTCTGTGTGATTCGGTTTAACCACCTGGAGTTTTAGGTATGTCGACTGCAGGGATAATCAAAGTCTCTGCTGCGTGCCCAGTCTTCGATGGAACTGAATATCCCTACTGGAAGAATAAGATGCGTATGTATCTTGAAGCCATTGATGTCGACCTATGGTATGTCGTCGAGAATGGCGTTCGCAAGGCGAGTGAAGGTGTCACCGCTGCTGATGTCAAGAAGTTCGTTCAATTGGACTCCACTGCCAAGAACATCATCTGTGGTCATCTGACCAAAGGACAGTATGGCCGTGTGAGTGCTTTGGAAACATCTAAGCTAGTCTGGGACTGGCTCTCCAAGGTCAACAAAGGCGTCTCAACCCAGAGAGATCAGAGAATCAGTGTCCTTCGCAACCTCTTCAACCGCTTCAAGAGCAATGCCAATGAGAATGTCCAGCTCACATTTGATCGACTCAATGACATCACCAATGAGCTTCAAGCCCTCGGCGCTACTGAGATCACCAAGCATGAAGTCGTCAAGACACTCCTGAGATCACTTGACAACTCGTTTGACACCCTAGCCCCGATGATTCAAGAACGTCCTGACTTCAAGACACTCGATCCGTCTGACATACTCGAGAGGCTCAACACACATGAGTTTCAGCTTTCTGAGAAAAGAGACATCTACGGTCCCAACTATAGGCGAACTCGTGCCTTGAAGGCAAAAGCTGTCTCCTCATCTGAAGAAGAATCTGATAGCAGTTCTGCTGATCCTGAAGACATTGGAAAGGAGCTTGCTATGCTTGTGAAGAAGTTCCAAAAATTCACCAAGAAGAAAGGCTTTAGAAAGTCCTCACGATCAAGCTCAAGGAATGATGAAGCTTCTGCTCATGACTACAAGAAGAGAACATGCCACAAGTGCAAGAAACTTGGCCACTACATCTCTGAGTGTCCTAGTGGGACAATGAGAACAAGAAGAAAAAGAAGAGCAAGGAGTATGATTCTGACGACAAGAAGAAGAAGAAATACTCAAAGTCTTCTTTAAAGTCTTCATCGCACAAGAAGAACTCATCTGTCAAGGCTCGTGCGTTTGTTGGCAAGGAAATGGATTCAGAGGAGGAGTCCATTTCTGAGGTGGCGGAGGTGGAGTCTGAGGAGGAGCCCGATTCTGGCGTGGCAAGTCTGGCTACAGCCTACGTTGCCAAGTCCATCTTCAACACTGAAGACAATGACTCCGTCACCAACGCCGATGCTAATGACAAGGACAACTCCACTCCCACCTACTGCTTCATGGCACGTGGTGCTAAGGTAAACTCACGCGCCACTCACTATCAAACATCAAGTGAAGATGACTCTGATTGTGGTTCCAAACCCAGCTACAAAACACTTGCTAAAATTGCAACTGAACAACAGAAAGCTATGGAACATATTCAAAAACTATTAGAAAAAAGCGATGACCTGTTAGATGCTGAAATGACTCGATCTCAGTCCTTAATTGAAGACATAAAAAATCTTCATGTTAAGTATGAGGAACTTGAAAGTCGTCATGAAACGCTCTCAACAGCTCATGAAAAGCTTTCCTATGATTATCTTCAAAGGAAGCAAGATCTTGAGAAATTGAGAGCGGCTCATGAAGATCTTCAAAAGGAAAACGAGTCACTTCACGCCAAACAGATCAGTTCCGCTCGGGAAGGATTTGAACCACCATGTCTTAAATGCATTGAGTGTGATAACGCTACTTCTGTTGCTGAATGTTCTACTGCTGCTACTGTTGCTATATCTTCAACTGCTGATGTGGTAACTAACCCCTCTGCTAAGGATGCCACTGCTATTGCTGATGAGAATGCTAGGTTGAAGACATTGCTTGAAACAGGGATGTTCAAAAGTCTTAAAGGGCATCAGACATTATGTGATGTTCTCAAAAGGCAGATCCTGAACCGAAACCCTAGGAAAGAGGGTGTTGGGTTCGAAAGGAAAATGAATGCTGATGGCTCTTACTGGAAACCTGAGCAGTACCCCAAAACCACATGGGTTGCTGCAAAGGAACCTTCAGTGGATCCATCCACCCTATCTGACTTCACTTGTGCTAATCCCATTGTTATTGATGAATCCTTTGATGCAAACTATAAACTGTTTAAGAATCAGAATGGTGAAGTGTTTGCCAGGTATACTGGTACTAACTGCAGGAATGGGCCGCCTATGAAGAAAGTCTGGGTGCCAAAGAGATGTTTGGAGAATCTTCCTGTGAATGTCGTCATGACACCACACATGAAGAAGACAAACCCCAAACCACAGGCTTCATACGGTCCAAAGGCTTCATACAGACAGAGGACTCACCTGACTCGCACTAACGCAAATGTTTTGCAGGGAAACCTCACTCAGGCCTATGAATATGAGCGTGTTTCATCTAACCGCCATGTTCATAAGAACAAGAACTACTCGGCTTATTCTTATGAGTACAATTGTCCACCTGCAAGACTTTTTGCTAGGGCTCCAAAGCCAAAGTTCTCAGATGCTGCACTTAGACTCATTGCTTCGAAGCCACCCTTGAAGATGTGGGTGGCTAAGAAAGCTTAACTCTCTTTTTGCAGGGAAAGGTCTCCAGCCGAAAACCAAAATCGTTTGAAGCTATTGCTGGTGACCTTAAACATCTTGCAGGGCGCAAGATAAAATGACCAAATGGTCTTATTATGTATTTTGTTCCTGAGTCGCTTGCTACTTGCCCTATCAGTCCTAACCTTGATCTAAGCTTTCATAATCCACTTGCTCGTCAAATGTTTTTGCTTCACAATTCTTTTCGTGAAGCCTATCCCCCTAACTACACTGTAAGGTACGACACCAACTGCTTCAGAATGGATTATTGATAGTGGGTGTACTAATCACATGACTGGCAAGCGAAGTCTTCTTATGGACTCAACCTTACGTCCATGTGACAAAAGTCACATCACATTTGCTAACACTGGTAAAAGTAAGGTATTGGGTCTAGGTAGAGTTGCAATCTCAAGGGATCAACACATGGATAAAGTCATGCTTGTTGAATCCCTTGGTTTCAACTTAATGTCTGTCTCAATGCTTTGCGATTTAAACATGATTGTGATGTTTGGAAAATATCGTTGCCTTGTTCTAATGGAATCTGACAAGTCTCTAGTTTTTGAAGGGTATCGGAAAGATGATTTGTACATGGTAGATTTCTCAGCAGGACCACAACTTGCCGTATGTCTTTTAGCAAAAGCTTCAGAATGCTGGCTATGGCATCGAAGGATAGGGCATGCTGGCATGAGGAACTTGCACACTGTTGCAAGAAAGAAGCATGTCATAGGCATCGAGGGCGTCAAGTTCAAGAAGGATCACTTATGCGGTGCCTGTGAAGCAAGAAAGATGACGAGGGCCAAGCATCCCTCGAAGACAATCATGACAACGACTCAACCCTTTGAACTGCTCCACATGGACCTTTTCGGTCCCACTCATTACTCAACTCTTACTACTACTGCTTTTCTATATGGCTTTGTCATTGTTGATGATTATTCAAGATATACTTGGGTGCATATAATCCTCTACAAGACTGAAGTGCAGGATGTCTTCAGACGCTTCGCCACGAGCCATGAACAACTATGGCGTCAAGATAAAGTACATCAGAAGTGATAACGGCATTGAATTCAAGAACACTAGGCTAGATACATATCTTGATACTTTGGGTGTCACTCATGAATTCTCAGCTCTGTACACGCCACAGCAGAATGGCGTCGTCGAACGCAAGAACAGAACACTTATTGAGATGGCCCGGACGATGCTTGATGAATACAAGACTCCAAGAAAATTCTGGCCTGAAGCCATTGATACCGCATGCCATATCATCAACCGTGTTTATCTTCATAAGCTTCTCAACAAGACATCCTATGAGCTCCTTACTGGCAAGAAGCCAAATGTCAGTTACTTCAGAGTATTTGGTGCCAGGTGCTGGATCAAGGATCCACATCACACTTCAAAAATTGCACCGAAAGCACATGAAGGTTTTATGCTTGGATATGGAAAGGATTCGCACTCCTAAAGAGTCTTCAACCTCTTTCACTATAAAGTGGTTGAAACTGTGGATGTGCGGTTCGATGAGACTAACGACTCGCAAAGAGAGCACCTGCCAAATGTGCTAGATGAAGTTCCATCCAGTGAATCAATCAAACTTATCGGAACTGGAGAAATCATACCATCTGAAGCTCAGTCTGAAGAGGAACTTATCATCTCCGCACCTGATCAACTTAAAGACAATGCTCAGCCTGAAGACAATCCTTCTAACGATGGCAATGATCAGCAAGAGCAAAATCTTCGTCCCATACATCCTTGTGTTGCAAATGAAGTACAGATTGAGAGAATAATTGATAGCATCAATGCACCAGGTCCACTCACTCGTTCAAGGGCAGCACAGCTAGCAAATTTCTGTGGGCACTTCGCATTCGTATCAATATCTGAACCCAAGAAAGTTGATGAAGCCTTCATGGAACCTGAATGGATTCAAGCTATGCAAGAAGAGCTTCAACAGTTTGAGCTGAATAATGTATGGGAACTAGTTAAGCGTCCTGATCCTCGTAAGCACAATATAATAGGCACTAAATGGATATATCGCAACAAACAAGATGAGCATGGTCAAGTTGTCAGAAACAAAGCTCGTCTTGTTGCTCAAGGTGTTGGAAATATGCCCTAGAGGCAATAATAAAATGGTTATTATTATATTTCTTTGTTCATGATAATTGTCTATTGTTCATGCTATAATTGTGTTATCCGGAAATCGTAATACATGTGTGAATACATAGACCACAACACGTCCCTAGTGAGCCTCTAGTTGACTAGCTCGTTGATCAAAAGATAGTCATGGTTTCTTGACTATGGACATTGGATGTCATTGATAACGGGATCACATCATTAGGAGAATGATGTGATGGACAAGACCCAATCCTAAGCATAGCTCAAAGATCGTGTAGTTCGTTTGCTATAGCTTTTTCGAATGTCAAGTATCATTTCCTTAGACCGTGAGATTGTGCAACTCCTGGATACCGTAGGAGTGCCTTGGGTGTGCCAAACGTCACAATGTAACTGGATGACTATAAAGGTACACTACAGGTATCTCCGAAAGTGTCTGTTGGGTTGGCATGAATCGAGACTGGGATTTGTCACTCTGTATGACGGAGAGGTATCTCTAGGCCCACTCGGTAATGCATCATTATAATGAGCTCAATGTGACCAAGTGGTTGATCACGGGATCATGCATTACGACACGAGTAAAGTGACTTGCCGGTAACGAGATTGAGCGAGGTATTGGGATACCGACGATCGAGTCTCGGGCAAGTAACGTACCGATTGACAAAGGGAATTGTATACGGATTGATTGAATCCTCGACATCGTGGTTCATCCGATGAGATCATCGAGGAGCATGTGGGAGCCAACATGGGTATCCAGATCCCGCTGTTGGTTATTGACCGGAGAGTCGTCTCGGTCATGTCTGCGTGTCTGCCGAACTCGTAGGGTCTACACACTTAAGGTTCGGTGACGCTAGGGTTGTTGAGATATTAGTAAACGGTAACCCGAGAGTTGTTCGGAGTCCCGGATGAGATCCCGGACATCACGAGGAGTTCCAGAATGGTCCGGAGATGAAGATTTATATATAGGAAGTCAAGTTTCGGCCATCGGGAAAGTTTTGGGGGTACTCGGTATTGTACCGGGACCACCGGAAGGGTCCCGGATGTCCACCGGGTGGGACCACCTATCCCGGAGGGCCCCATGGGCTGAAGTGGGAGGGGAACCAGACCCTAGTGGGCTGGTGCGCCCCCCTTGGGCCTCCCCCTGCGCGTAGGGTTGGAAACCCTACGGGTGGGGGCGCCCCACTTGGCTTGGGGGGCAAGCCACCGCCTTGGCCGCCGCCCCCCTTGGAGATTGGATCTCCAAGGGACGGTGCCCCCCCCTAGGGACCCTATATATAGTGGGGGGGAGGGAGGGCAGCCGCACCCTAGCCCCTGGCCTTTCCCTCTCCCTCCCGTGACACTCCTCCTTCTCCCTGTACTTGGCGAAGCCCTGCCGAGATCACCGTTGCTTCCACCGCCACGCCGTCGTGCTGCTGGATCTTCATCAACCTCTCCTTCCCCCTTGCTGGATCAAGTTGGAGGAGACGTCTTCCCAACCGTAAGTGTGTTGAATGCGGAGGTGCCGTCCGTTCGGCACTAGGTCATCGGTGATTTGGATCACGACGAGTACGACTCCATCAACCCCGTTCTCTTGAACGCTTCCGCGCGCGATCTACAAGGGTATGTAGATGCACTCCCCTCTCCCTCGTTGCTAGATGACTCCATAGATTGATCTTGGTGATGCGTAGAAAATTTTAAAATTCTGCTACGTTGCCCAACACAAGGATACACTCAAGTTGAAGGGATTGACTTCGATGAAACATTTGCTCCTGTGGCTAGGCTTGAAGCCATACGCATACTGCTGGCCTATGAAAATCATCATAACATTCTTCTGCATCAAATGGATGTGAAGAGCGCTTTTCTCAATGGCAAGATTGAAGAAGAAGTGTATGTTGCACAACCACCTGGCTTTGAAGATCCAAAACATCCTGACATGGTGTACAAGCTCAACAAGGCATTGTATGGCCTCAAACAAGCCCCTCGGGCTTGGTATGACACACTCAAAGACTTCCTGAAGAGCAAAGGCTTCAAACCTGGTTCCCTCGACCCCACTCTCTTCACGAAGACATATGATGGTGAACTGTTTGTGTGCCAAATATATGTGGATGACATTATCTTCGGCTGCACCAATCAGAAATACACTAACGAGTTTGGATACATGATGCAAGAGCAATATCAGATGTCCATGATGGGTGAGCTGAAGTTCTTCCTTGGTCCTCAAATACGTCAGCAACGCAACGACATCTTTATATCTCAAGAGAAATACCTCAAAGATTGCCTGAAGAAATTTGGGATGCAAGATTGCAAAGGCTTCACGACGCCAATGCCAGCCAAACATAATCTGGGTCTCGACGACAATGGTAAAGAGTTCGATCAAAAGGTATACCGCTCCATGATTGGTTCTTTGCTTTATTTATGTGCATCTAGGCCAGATATCATGCTTAGTGTTTGCATGTGTGCCCGGTTCCAAGCGGCACCAAAGGAATCGCATCACTTAGCTGTGAAGTGAATTCTCAGATATCTGGCTCACACCCCAACACTAGGATTATGGTATCCAAAGGGCTCAGAGTTTGATCCGGTTGGATTCTCGGATGCTGATTATGCTGGTGACAAGGTGGATCGCAAGTCTACATCAGGCGCATGTCATTTTCTGGGACGATCACTTGTATGTTGGTCTTCAAAGAAGCAGAACTGTGTATCTCTCTCCACTGCTGAATCTGAATACATTACTGTTGGATCTTGCTGCGCCCAGCTTCTATGGATGGAGCAAACACTCAAAGACTATGGCATTCATCTGAAGCAAGTGCCACTCTACTGCGACAACGAAAGCGCCATCAAGATTGCCAACAACCCAGTTCAGCACTCGAAGACAAAGCACATTGAAATTCGTCATCACTTTCTCAGAGATCATGTAATGAAGGAAGATATTGATATCATACACGTCAACACTGAAGAGCAATTGGCAGATATCTTCACCAAGCCCTTGGATGAGAAGAGGTTTTCCAAGTTACGGTGTGAGCTAAATATCTTGGAATCCTCAAATGTCCTGTGATCAGGCACACATCCTAACACTTAAGCATGTTGATGACATAGATGTGCAACACACGAAGTTAAGTATATCTTTAATCAATGAAGACTTACATTCTGAGTGTGAATACATTAACATGGAACTTGACTTCAGAGCGCCACGATAATTGTGCGCCGTGTCTGGATCTAATACTTCCTATACGGTGGGAAACTCCACCACCAAATTATTCTGTTTGAAGTGTTTTACTCATGGCGTTACATTTGATATGTCTTCACATTTGGATTGTCTTCAATTTCAACTTGTCTTCATGATTATCTTCACTATGTCGATTTGATTGTCTTCTGATATATACATATTAGTGTTCTGTCCTCTACAACATTCACTTATAGTTACGTCTTCCTTGTTGAATCTTTTGAACTAAGTGAATGTGACCGGACCCTAATCTCTCTATGCTTTCTATCTCAAACTCTATCTGTCCAAATCATACGCATTCTATTGAAACTGTGGAATGTCTTCTCTGCGTCCTTGTTAGCAGAAGATACAAAGACAAACATTAAGTCTGTTTTAAATGCTCTATCCTTATTGCCTTAAATCCGAAGAAGCCGGAACGACCATCTGATAGTTCGGGCGGGCGTGGGAACATGGGACAACTCCGAGTATGTTGCATGCTTGCCACGTGTCCCTCAGATGTGACCCGCCAGGGGCACCTGCATAATTACGCTGCGCCGCATACTTCCCTATAAATACATGTCCCCTGCGGTCAAGAAAACCTTCTTCCACCTCTCCACCTCGTCAAAACCCTAGCACCACCGCTAGCTCTCAACGACGCCGGCGACGAAGCGCTTAGCTGCCGCAACTTCACCGACGCCGTCCTCACGCCGGCCGCGGTCTTTGTCCTCTCCGCCGCCGCCGTAGGTGTTCTCCGTCGCCAAGTTAGGGCACGGTGGATTGAACTGCTCGGTCTCCTACTCTTCCCATCTAGCAGTTCATTGTGTGGTAAATAAAACTCTCTTTTTACCATCTTTTTTATCCTAAGAAATTCATCCTGTCTACCAAAAGTGGTTTCTGCCTACTCAATACTAGATCTATCCTGTTTGCATCTCATATAATGCCTAGTATATTCACTTAAGCTTCATAACGAGTTAGATTGCTCACTTGTACCTATTCCTGGATTCGTTCAAATCTGGAACCAACTCCAAACACATAAGTGAATGTCTTCGCACCATGAGGTCAATGTCTTCAAACTGATTTATCTTCAAAATCTTCTGAGAATGCATATGACCTCTCCCCTTCCCTCGCATCTCAAATGCTGTCACAGGTATATGTCCGTGGGAGAATCCCTTGGTTCTCATAGTCTACATTCGTTTGCAGAATTCTTACAGCATCACATTAACTCTCCCGAAACCAGTTCTTGTTTGACCAGCAAGCGGAAGCCTTTGAAGCCTTTGAACGTGTTGACGCCATTCAATTTGAAGTTCATGGCTACAGAGAAATCAGTAAGGAAGGGTGGCAGACAGCGTCCGAGGGGGAACATCTAGAGATCTGCCTGATGACCTCTCAGAGCTGTACAAGACAGATCCAGAAGAGGATTACAATCAGTGCAAGACACGAATCCAATGGATTCGAAGATATTGGGCCGGACAATGGTTTAAATACAAGTTTGTGACCCAGGAGTATGCTGAGAAGAATGCCATCAAGAGTCCTTGGGGTGACATTCTCTTCTGACATCTTCAACCCAAGACCAGAGCTGAAGCCATTGCTCAAGGTTTCTATCCCTGTATGGACGATGGACCACAGCCTGACAATGCCGACCCATCATCACTGCTCTGGTGTCGTGACGATAATCTCTTCAAGCGCAACTTCCAGCACGTAAAGGCATCAGCCAAGGAAAACAAGAAGTCATTGGGACTAGACTTCAACCCTGGTCCTTCTGCTCCACGGGCTAACAGCACACGCGATGCTGAACCCAATACCATCATATCATCGGACCTTTCTACAACCTTGATGGCCTTATCACTCACATTTCTGTTCAAGGTGCCAAAGTAGATCATTCTGATGATGATGCCGACACTGATGAAGCCCCATCTCCTGCTCCAAAGCCGTAGAAGCCAAAGAAGGCTAGAGCTTCAAAGTCAACTGCTCCTCCAAAAGCTTCATGTGTGAAGCCACTGGCTACTGCACCTCCTGAAGACAGTGTGCAGTCTGAAGATCTATCACGTATCTCCAAGAAGACGAGATGAAAAAGAATACTGATCAGGCATTGACTCCTGCTGCCATTTTGCGGGATGAACACATTGACCTGTCCAGTGATGAAGATCTTGCAGATGACGCTCTTGAGCAACTGATTGAGAGCAAGGAAGAAGCAGAAATTTTCAATAATTTGCCTCTCTTTGACGTGGCAATCATCCACAACTTCATTGATGAGTGGTTTGAAACCCCCAATCTCAGCTTTGAAGATCTACAACTTCCAATTGGCCTCAGCGTCTCTTTCACTGGCGCCATTGCTTCTGAGCTAGCTCTAGCTCAGCGCATCGTTGAACCGAAGCAAAGGATCGACTATGAGAAAGCTCAGTTCAAGAAGCACATGGCAAAGCTTAGCGTGCAAGATGTCAAAAACTTCAAGGTTATGCTGCACGAGCTCAAGGAAGCCTTTCTCAAGAAACGAGAAGAAGCCAAAGGTTCTCGTGAGCGCATGAAGAGTCTGGCTGACAAGTGCGTGCAAGCCTACAATGAAGCTGAGAAGCGCAAGGCTCTTGGGCGTCCTGGCATCGACCCCAGAATGGCTGCAAAGAAGAAGAAGAAGCCATCGACTGAAAAATCTGCACCTTCAAGGTAGGAAGAACCCCGCGTTGTCTTCCCAAGCAGCATGTCCGGCTCGAAGCCAAAGGTCACGTCCACCGCTTCAGACCTAAAGAAGACAAGGGCTGCCGAGGCTGAAGCCAGAAAGAGGAAAAATCCTGACGCTTCTGATGTCGCGCCCTCCAAGAAGAAGTGCAAAACCAAGAAAGATCGGGCTGCTCCCACAGAGCCCCTTGTTGTCGAGCCCATCTCGGTTGCTCGTCCTAACTCTTTGCATCAAGAACGACGGATGATAGTTCATGAGCCTACTTCCACAGAGGCTCCCGAAGCTGAAGACTTTCCAGCAGTTGACCCCACCGCTGCTGAAGACATTGGTCACCATGACAATGTTGAAGATGATGTAGTTCTTCCTCAGATCGAGCACAACTTGGTATCATCGCCTGTTCTCACGAACAGCGAAGTCATCAGCATTGGTCGTCCTCTGACGCCAATTTCTCAGGATGCATCATGAGCTGATCACCCATAACAACAAGAAACCCCTAGTACTCCCCAACAATAAGTCACCCCACCAATGCAAGAAGAAGAGGATGACTTTGAGGCCCAGCCAACTCCATCTTCGCAGGCGTCGCCAGCGTTACGCAGGCTTCGCAAAGGACCAAGGCCCCAAGTCCCTCTTTTGAGCGTTTCAGAAGGAGAAGTGCACCACCAATCTGTTGCACGTCAGGTGTTCCCCGAAGCCACTCCCACTGTGAACGTCTCCGAGTCTGAAGCTAAAGTTGCTAAAGACAATCCGGCTGCATCAGCCGAAGAAAACAAGCAGAAGAACGTGTCCCTACTTCCCCCATCACCGAAGAAGTTGTTCCTGAAGTCAACGTGTCAGTGCCCGACCCTCCAGCTCCTCAAGTGGAGGTTGAGAATCCTGAGGCTGCCACCACTAACACCACTGAAGCCAATGACGTGGTCATGGCTGAAGACAGTGTGGAGCCTGCACCTAACACTATGCCAGAAGCCAATGAAGCCAATGATGCACCTGCAACACATGTGCAGCCTGACGCCTCTGTTGATGCCACTGCTCCTGTTCCGCCACCAAGGACACATACTATTGAGCAAGCATACAACTATGGTCAGCTCATCACCGTCAAATGGCCTCTTCTTGTTCCTCCACCTGCTTCTGGTCCCCAATTTGACTATCACATCGAGCGCAGGCCTCAGGTTCAGAAGCCAATGCCAAGGCTACCTAGGTTTCCAGGCACTGCATCTGCACCCGGATCATTCAATATCAATGGCTTCAAAGCACACAACACCTTCTTCAATAGCGCCAAGAACCCCTACTCTAAGGCAAGAATACCTTCTGATCGGTTCTGGAGCTATCAGCAGCGCAGTTATTACTCATGCATCTTGTACAATCAAGGTCGCATTTTTTCCCATATGCGTCTTGACACTGAAGCCATAACTGGTCTGCCCTGTTTGGAAGAAGCGCTGGATTGCTTCAGAGAATCTGGCTTGTTGCAGTTCGTCACTGACAAGGAGCACTGGAACGAAGAATTGCTGCTCCAATTCTATGCCACTCTTCATATTCGTGGCCACAACAGGGATCCGAAGACTTGGGTCCTTGAGTGGATGACAGGCAATGTTCATCACGAAGCCAAAGCCTTTGATATCATTGAAGTCACTGGCCTTCCCACTCCAGGAGATCTTTATGAACCTGGTTGTTAGGTTCACAGTGCTGCTATGGAAAGCATTTTTCACAAGCCTGAACCCAACATGAGTCAGATGCTTAGCATGATGAAGCCTTTGCCTCCAGATGCTGAATATCCTAAGGAGTTCTTTGTTGAAGACCTAGAGTATCTGCCACGCACTATCTATCACATCATAAGGTGAACTCTCTGGCCCATCAAAGGACATTCTCCACATGCAAAGCTGGAAGGTGCAATGAAGACTTTGGTCTTCCATATTCTTCACGCCAAAAGCTTCAATGCACAAGACTTCTTCATCCGCCATCTTGCTGCATCAGGATCTGATCTCTTTGGCTTGAAATTTTACGCTCCATGGATTATGCGTCTGATCAAACTACACTCAGCTGTCACCTATCAGCCCTCTACTCGCAATCATCGGATTTTTCTGCCTGACATCGATATGTCAGTTGAAGCCATCTATCCAGAGCCTGCCAAGGAGCCCCTTAGTCTTCAGAATGCTGATAAGCAAAGTTTCTCACAACACATTGAAGGTGACCCAGCAGTCACTCGTGTTTATCCTCTGGCTAGTACTACCCATGCACCTCATCGTGCCCTCACTGAAGCCACTGAAAGCACCATTGCATAACGGCCTAAGAAGCGATCTCGTGTTCTCAATGACCGAGAGCTTCTGGTTGGCCCTTCATCAGAAACAGGATAAGCATCATGACTGGCTGAAGCGCCAAATGCAAAGCCTCTTGGTGGACGTAAACAGGATTCGCAACCTTGCCACCAAGAATGCCTTTGTCGCCCATGAAACTTGTCGGCGTACATGGAAAGGGCTGACGCTTATGTGTTCTGAAGATGATCTTCAAGATGATGGTTTGTCTGAACGCTTCAAGTTTGACTCAACACCTCCGAGAATGACCTTGCTGCGGCGTACTCCATCTCTTGAAGACTCTGAGTTCTCCTCCTCTGCTGCAACAGTGAATGCACGTGTCATCGATGATGAAGACGATGCTACTTCACCACCTTTGGTGCGAATCACCACTGCACCGAGTTCGTCTGCACCGCCAGCCAACTCCGATGACCCTACTGCTTCACCAACTCCTCATGGGAACGAGTAGGTGCTCTATGTCTTCAAACCTTTTTGGTCCTTACTGACAAAAGGGGGAGAAGCATATGAGTTTGATAGTCTTCAAGCGGGTCCATATGGGCGGTGGTTTTATATTTTGCCTAGTGTTTACAACTCTCGCATTTTGATACATTTGGTTCTTTGAGTTGTAACACTCAAACTCGATGGTCGTCTGCTACTTATTTGCTTTTCTGTGATGCGATGATAAATTCCACATGTGCGATGATAAATTCCGCACTTAGATCATTTTGCAGAAGTCCATTTTTCATTATGCATGCCCCTTATTGATTCGGTTTTCCTACCAGAGATGACCCCTAAAAATGTATGAAGACATTGAAGTCAAAGGTGGTATGTGAAGACATTCACATTGAAGACTATGACAAGAGAGGACATCGCGTGAAGACTATGGAGCGCGAAGACTTAGCAATTTCGTCGTTCTATGTTTTTCTTTGTTGAGTCATAGGAACCACCGTACTGTTAAGTGGGGTCCAAGAGAACCAGCCAGAATGACTGAAGTGATGCTTAACCAAAATCCTAGGTCTTCGAGTGAAGACAATGAGAGCAAATCTTATCCAGAGTTGTATAAGTCAGCTTTGCTTGTAGCCCACGTAAAGTTCCCGTGTGTGTTTGAAATCTGACCGTTGGAACACGTGTCAGTTCCTTAGTGACCAAGGGTCATTTCGGAAAAATCAGGTCGGGTTACCTAGTGGCTATGGGTGTGACGCCCTCGATTCAATCGTACACTAATCATACACGCAAATGTGTACGATCAAGATCAAGGACTCACGGGAAGATATCACAACACAACTCTAGACACAAATTAAAATAATAAAAGCTTTATATTACAAGCTAGGGGCCTCGAGGGCTCGAATACATAAGCTCGAATACACAAGAGTCAGCGGAAGCAACAATATCTGAGTACATACATAAGTTAAACAAGTTTGCCTTAAGAAGGCTAGCACAAAAGCAACAACGAACGAAAAGGCAAGGCCTCCTGCCTGGGAGCCTCCTAACTACTCCAAGTCGTCAGCGGTCTTAACGTAGTAGTAGGCATCCTCCGGGTAGTAGTAGTCATCAGTGACGTCGTCTGGCTCCTGGGATCCGTCATCTGGTCGCAACAATCGGGTATGGGGGAAAAGAAGTAGCAAAGCAACCGTGAGTACTCATCCAAAGTACTCGCAAGACTTACATCAGATCTAAACTAAGTATGCATCTGTATCAAAGGAATGGGTTGTATCTGTGGACTAAACTGCAGAATGCCAGAAGGGAAGGGGAAAGCCTAGCCTATCGAAGACTAGCATCTTCTGGAAACCACCATCTTGTAGCAACAGGAGGGAGTAGAGTAACATAAAGTAAAGTAGCAGTAGTGTTATCAACCTCGGCCAGAGATCCTTTCTCGACTCCCTGCGAGAAAGCAATCCCAGAGCCATACTATCCAGTTATCATCTCATAACCAAGTCTCATCTCCATGTCTCATCTCAAGTATCCAGTTCTAGTTGTATCGATCGGGATACAACTCCAAGTGTCCGTTACCGTAGGACAGGCTATTGATAGATGTTTTGTTCCCTGCAGGGGTGCACTTACTTACCCACCACACTCGATTAACTCCGGACGGACACACTTTCCTGGGTCATGCCCGGCCTCGGCCAAACAATACGCCGCAACCCGACCTAGGCTTAATAGAGAGGCCAGCACACCGGACTAAACCTATGCCCCTAGGGGTCATGGGACATCTCCCCGGGAACTCCTGCACGTTGCGTGGGCGGCCGGTGAGCAGACCTAGCTACCTCCTTCAACAAGGCAGGTGCTTACGCAGTCCAACCCGGCACCCGCCGCTCAGTCGCTGACGTCTACTAAGCTTCGGCTGATGCATACGACGCAGAACACCCATACTATGCCCACGTGATGGTTAGTGCTATCAGGCCAGAGGCCCCTTCGATCAAATATCCAAACCGTAGTGGATTAGGAGCACGCGGTAATGAGCAGAGACTCACGATCAATGTGACCCCGTCGCCCCGTCTCGAGTACTTGCGGCAAGGGCTAAGAATGCCCGGCCACGCCTCGTAAGTATCTCGCGGGCACCTTCTAGATCAACCCGACTCCACATCACTCGCAATTAAGCTCGCGCGGGTACCACTCAGGGTCGTCCCGTCTTTAGTAACATGGTTCAGTGCAAAGTCATAGTAACCATAGTAAATGTGTGTCTAACACCAAAGGGGAAACCCGAGGAATCACCCCCGATGAATTCCACTAGATGTAATCATCAAGGTGAACGTAAGAGGAACCACCCTAGAGGTTCACACCTGAGGGGTTGCACGACAGAGTCGTATCGGAAGTGGTGAAGGAGGAAATCACCCTCGATGACCACGACCGAATAGCTACTCTACAGAGATCTCATCAGGAGTGATGTATGAGGTTCCACCCTCGGCACTCGATGGTAACTCTGCAGAGTTGAGCAACAAAGGGGCGTGATGTGACGTGAGGTGTTAGCGCCTGGTCTTCGATCCCGTTGATCGGGTCTTCTGATAATCCAGCGGGGCAGTCGGGTCAAGTGGGGGGGTCACTGATGGGTCTCTAACCTACCTATACTAAGCAGTTTAGGATAATCAGGTAGGTAACAATAGCAGGTTACAATAAACAGGCTATGCATCAGAATAGGAGCAAACAATAACAGTAGCAAAAACTAATGCAAGCATGAGAGAATGGAATGGGCGATATCGGGATGATCAAAGGGGGGGGGCTTGCCTAGTTGCTCTGGACAAGAAGAAGAGGTCATCGGTGACGTAGTCGATCACAGGGGCGGCATCGGTCTCGGGGTCTACCGGAGAGAAGAGGGGGAAGAAACAGTAAATATCAGAGCAATCAAAGCATCACAAGGCATAACATGACAACGGCAGAGCCTAGGGTTGCCATAAACGTAGGTACTACACGTTGCAGACGGAGGGATGAACATCCGAGGATGAATTCCTCGGCATTAGGCGGATTCCGGACAATGAAAGAGAGGGGAACTCCATGTTTCAGCATGCTAGGGAATGTGGACAGATGAACGGACCACGTATTTGGATTCGTTGGATTTTTCTGAGCAACTTTCATATAGAAAACATTTTCATTCCAAGCTACGGTTTTATTTTCTATGAATTTTAAAGATTTAAACATTTTCCGGAATTATTAATATTAACATAAATGGGATATGACGTCAGCATGATGTAGAGGTGATGTCAGCAGTCAACAGGACGGTTGACTGGGGTCAAACCTGACCTGTGGGTCTAGTGGGCCCCACATGTCAGCCTCTGTTAGCTCAACAATGGGTTAAAATAACTAACATGGTTAGTTAGGGAAGTGGGCCCCACTAGTCAGTGACTAATTAGTGATTAAAACTATTTAACAAATTAATTAACAATTTATTTATTTATAAACCTGTTAATTAGCGCGGGACCCACATGTCAGTGGCACTGGGCTGCCCAGTCAGCACATTGACTTGGTCAACCCAGTCAAAGGGGCCTGCGGGGCTCGCTGGCAGTGACCCAGGGGTGGCCCCAGGTGTGCCATGTCGGTGATCAGCACCGGAGTTGCGCCGGCGAGCTCTCCGCGGCGGCGAGTTCGCCAGAGAGGCTCGAATTTTCACTACAGAGCGCCAAATCACGCGTTTTCACCTGCGTCCCAACGCTGACGCTGCCGCGCGTCGAGTGGTGCCACTGGACCGATCGGAGATGGCCGGAATAGGGAGCTGCAAGGTCGCCGGCGTCGGTGGGCTATGGTAGCTCGGTGAAAACGAAGAACTAGCGCACGCACAAACGATCTAAAGCGCCAGGCCGCACCGCTGGAGTGCCCCGAGCACGATGGTGTGCTCGGACGGTCGTGGCATCGAAGGAAGCGACGACGATGAGCGGCACGGCGGAGCTGCGTTCGGTCGTCCATGGCGGCGACATTATGCGTAGCAGAACGAGGGGGAGGCAGGGGGAGGACATGTGGTGCTCACCATGCGGGCGCAAGGAGGCCCCGTGAGTGAACGGGAGCACAGAGGGAGTCCGCGGTCGACGGGAATCACCGGCGGCCGAGGCGGAAGGGGACGAGATGGATCCAGCGCTATGGTGCCTCCCGGCTCCAACAGCAGGCACCGATCGACGTGGAAGACGGCGGCGAAGACGTTGGGCACGGTGGAGAGGCAAGGCGGCGGCGGTGGCCGACGGCGACCGAAGCGAAAGGGGAACGCATCGATGGCGACGGAGGAGGGCCTCCCGGCTCGTTCCAGCGGGCGAAGGCGAAGCAGTCGACGTCGGGGAGGCCGGTGGACTCGTCGGAGAGGAGCGGTGGTGGCGCTCGCCGCGGTGGTGCGAGGTGGAGGGCGGCGATGGCGCTCGAGCGAGGGAAGGCATGCGGAGCGAGCGAGGTGGAGATGGGGGAGGATAGGCGCAAGTGGGGGAGTGGGAGTGGCGGTAGGTGGGGAGGAGGCCGAGGAGTCGAGGGGGGGCTCGCCCTTATCCTCTCGTAGGGCGACGTCGACGAGGTGGTGCGGTGCCGACCGTGGGCGGAAGCGCCCTGTAGCGGTCGAGTCCGAGGAACAAGAAGGAGCGGGAGGCAACCGGTGTAGGGAGTTGGGCCATGGGGGACGGGGGGTTAGGTGCGCTGGCTCGGTTGGGGGGTGGGCCGAGGCCCAGGGGGAGTCAGGGGCCTTTCTCCTTTCTTTTTGTTTTTGTTTTTCAGCAGCGTTTGCATTTTCTTTTAGTCACTAATGACTTTGCAAAATTATGCCACTGGCCAAAACAACTTCAAAGAATTATTGTGGACTACCACAAAATATTGTGAGACTTTTGAAAAAGTTTGCCAATTCTATAAATTAAAAGGCATTTAATTTATTGCTTAGGTCACTGTTTTAAGTAGTTTAGGCCACTCAAAACCTTTGCAAAAAAATGTTGGTTCACCACCAATATTAGTTGTGGATTATTTGGCACATGATGAACATTTTAGTTTTCATGTTTGGCAAATTTGAATTTTTGACTTTAATTTGAAAATGAGATTTGGACTGGAATAGAATCAAAGTGAGATTAGCAACAGTAACAATGATGACAAGGCATCATTCGAAGGGGATTACTGTAGCATGATTCTCGGGGTGTTACAAATCTCCTCCACTACAAGAAATCTCGTCCCGAGATTTAAGAGGTGGAGTAATGCGGAAGACTCGGGTTGGATGGAGTTCAAAACAAGATAGGTACCTGGGGGCTATCTCGGTGAACATGGCATAGAGGCATCTCTCGAGTTGAAATTCAAGAAAGTCATCGAGAGCAAGGTAAGAAGGAGCAATAAGAAGCTTCAACCGGGTAGGCAAACGTTCGTTGCCTGAAACAGAGGGTGAAAGGGGTTCAGAGCAATGGGAATAAGTATTGCGTATGATACCAGAATAGATCGCCTCTCGGAAGGCGGCTCGGGATTTTCATATGAAGCCAAGCGTGAGAAATAATCTTAGAAACAAGGGTGTACAGGAGAATCGGGTTTCGATCCTGTGGAACTGTGGGTTATGGGCCCACCATGTGGGTTAAAAGCAGGAAGGCGCTAACATCTCGAACGGTCATGATCGCAAGGCAGGTCAGAGGACAATCTGTCAGTTATGTTGGCAAGGTACCAAGGGCGAGGGACGAAGAGAACCATTTTCCTGCTCGGAAGGCGAGGCGGACCAATAGGCAAAGTTCCCGTCCATCGGTGGCTACCAAAATGTCATCAACTATAGTAACAGGGTCTTACTGACATGGTTCTACACCAAGGTGTTTACATAAGCAGAAAATATTACTGCTTAGATCATATAGATCACGAGAAAGGTTAAAGAAATCAATGGGAAGGAAAAGGTGATTACCAGATTAAACAGAACAATGGAAAGGAAAATGTGTTTAAACACATATTTCAAGGGTATATCCTTCCCAAGGACAAGCAGAGCATGATATCCATGACAGGATATAATGTAGAAAACTCGTTAGGTAAGGGGAGAGAAATTTCATGACATTACCCATACAGCGGTGTTTGGATAGTTGAGCAGGAAACATTTAGCATTGGGCTTCAAATGTTCTTTGTTGAAAATCGGAGTACCATAGCCATGCCTCAAGATAGCATTGACATGGTCATCAGGTGAAGATCAGACTTTGAAAACACAAAGGATCCATCAGGAATTTCTAGAACATCTCATGCAATAGGACGTGGCCGATGGGTCCGACAGCAATCCATCGACATGTCAAGAAGGATGTATTGACATGTCAAAAAGGATGTATTCCCAAAATCAATATGATCAAGTGTTGGCGGTTTGGTGCGACATATGCCAACGGAAGGCTTATCATGGTGGGGGTGAGTTAGAACGTCGCCGGTGCCTGGAAATGGATGAGGCGAAGACATTGCACGCGGCGAATCTTACCCAGCTTTCGGGCTCTCCGGGAGATAATACCCCTACTGCTGCTCTGCGGGGTCTCCGCATGATCACTATGGCAAAGTGCTTACACGGTTGCTCCTTGAGCTGTTTTCTGGTGGTAGGAGAGGGCAAGGCTAGCTCTCTCCCTCTATATGATCTGGTCTAGAGCTAATGGGTTCCAACCCTTTGCATGGGTGCCCTGGGGGGTTTATATAGGCCTACCCCCAGGGGTACAATGGTAATCCGGCTGGGCGCGGGCCCAGCCGTCAGTGTCTCTGGCCTCCGTCTTCTCTGCTGACCGCTGGGGCCCGCCGACTGGCGGGCCCCGCCGACTGGCCGGGTACGGAGCCGACAGGCCGCGTCCGCCGCGGGCGGGTCTTGCCGGCTGCTGATTACTGTAGCCGTACTTCTGATGACGCGGGCTTGATCATGAGGTCGTGGCAACAGCCCCGCCGCCTGGCGGGCGATCACTGTTGCCACTCCCCATCTCATCTTGATTAATGGCGTGGGCCCCGGGGGAGGGCTCGGCCGACTCCCCCGGGCCGACTCCCGACGGGTCCGACTGGTGCGGTTCTCCCGCCGTCTCCCGAGGTCTCACTGACTAGTGGGCCCTGCTGCCTCCAGGCCATACAGACAAGCCAGAGTGGGTGCAGGATTCGGCCCTGCGGTGCTGATGTCAGGGCTGGCATTGCAACAGTGCCACGCCGCACGGAGATCTTCCGGGGTACGGCGTGCTGGGGCCATGCCTGCCCTTGGTGAGGGGCGGGGGTGGGCTTTGCTGTAGCCACGCCCCTGCCTCGTCCCCTTTGATGAGGTCATGGGGTTTGTTGGAGTCGCATGCCGACTCCCCAAAGCCGGCTTCTCTAGAAGTCGTCCCTGGTACTCGGCCGTGAGCGGGCAGTCGGCCGCCTTGCCGTCGACTCCTCAGGAGGCGGCTCTTTGTCCTGGGGTCTTGAGGGGCGCAGCCTGCCCCGATGTCTTCAAAGGTTATGGGACTCGGGTTGGCTTACCCGTGGCCCATTACTCCGACAGTAGTCCCCGAAGGTGGTGAGGCGCCGCGGATGATCGGTCGAGAAGCTTCAGCATTTTCTCTTTCCGGGTTCTCAACACATGGTCTCTGATTGACTTCTGCCGGGCCGACTAGAAGGAGTCGGACTTGCTCAACTCGGACTCACTCAATTCCGACTCGATCAGTATTTCGAACGTCGCGGCGGGAATTTAAGTGGCGTGCTAGCTAAGCCTCCAGGCCGCCGCCCGTTTTAGGCCTGTCACGCGAGGGCACGTGGCTAGGCCGTCCTGCCAGCCTACGCGCGCGACGGGACAGGCCCATAGCGGGGCCCCACTACCGCGCCTCGGCACCCGAGCGGATCCGCTGCGGGCCCGCGTGGACGTTGGATTCCCGTGGAGTTACTGCGCACAGTAACTTTATCGTGGATCGTGGGGTCGTGGGGTTGTGGCGCAGTAAATCCCCCATGTCCGCCCCCTCGGCTTCGCAGCCCACGAGGCTATAAGTAGGGGGAAGAGGGGGGCACGCGCGCCCCTCCTTCCCACTACTCCTCGTTCTCTTCCTCCTTGCTGCTCCTCGCTCTCCTCCTTCCTCTTCTTCTTCTTCGCTCCGCCGCACGCCCAAGCTCCGGCGAACGCTGCGGCGACAGCTCGCGATGAGTTCTTCCTCCGCCGCCGCGCCTCCCCCAGTGCGCTCCGGCACCTGGGACGGCTCCGAAGTTCATGAAGACCACATTGAGTTCCTCCGCCGGACCCGTCGGCTCCCCGGCGAGGATCGCGTGCAGGTGCGTCTTGCGCCGAAGGGGGAGATTTCCCCCGCACCGCAGGAGGGCGAGCGGGTCATCTTCCGCTCGCACTGCCTGCGCGGGCTGGGGCTGCCGGCGAGCAGTTTCTTCCGGTCCTTCCTGGAGTTCTACGGCCTCCAGCCGCACCACCTCACCCCCAACGCAGTGGTGCTGCTGTCCGCTTCGTGGCCATGTGCGAAGGCTTCCTCGGAGATCCTCCCCACCCTCGAGCTCTGGGGGAGTTCTTCTTCTCCAAGCTCGGCACCCAGGCTGCGGGCGTGCCGGCTCAGTGCGGCGCTTTCATCGTCGTGCGAAGGTCGGGGGCCGACAATCCCTTCCCCTCCATCTCGCTGATCAAGTCGGTGAAGATGTGGCAGAGATCCTACTTCTACGTCAAGAACGCCTCCGCGAGGGGAGACTGGGTCAACTTGCCGGCTTTCGAAGCCGGCCCGCCGGCTGGGCGACTGCCCAACTGGTCGTACCGGGCCAAGTCGCTGACGCCTGCGGGAGCCGGCGCCATCACGCGACTCCGAGTGCTGACGCAGTCGGAGGGTCTGACTGGTCCGGATCTGCTGGCCGCCTTCGTTTCGCGACCGAGTTCTCCCACTCCAAGGCCGCCCTCATATGATATGCCAGATGAGCGGGCACCGCGACCCGAGTCGGATGTGCACCAAGGACATGCCTCACGAAGAGGTGGCCTTCATGGTGAACTACCTCTCGGACAGCAGGCTCCTGGAGGACTGGCGGTTTCGGCAAGGAGCCGTACTCCCGCGCCAACCCCCCGCCCGTGGTGAGTCGCCTTTCTTTCTTTCTTTGGATTGTCTTCTTCTTGCCGAGTTTTGTTTTGACCAGTCGGCTTTGGTTAAGAATCCCCTCCTTCACCCACCAGCCGGCACCTCGGGGCCGGCCCGCGAGTTCCTCGCCGACCGGGCGGAGAGCGACGTTGACGACCCCGATCTGGCGCCGGCGGCTCTGGAAGATGACACCGAGGGAGGAGGAGGAACAGCAGGCGACTTCAGGCCTTCGGCCACTTTCGCCGACTAGCCTGACGACGACGCCGAGGGAGAAGTCGCCCCTCGCCATCGGCCAGGAGCCAGCCAGCCGGGCGCGGGCTCTTCTGTCGCGCTGGGCGCTCCAGGCGGCGGAAAGAAGCGCAGGGCCGTGCCGACCTTGTTCGGCAGTCGGCCGAAGAAGCCCAAGGGCTCGGCTGCGGCGACCCGGCGGGACGAGGCGCGCGCGAAGGCCATCCGCTTCCGTAAGGAAGTGAAGAAGCCGCCATTGGTCTCCGCGTAAGTATTCTGTCTTCAAAGTTTTATTCTTTCTGTGATTTGTCTGAGTCTCTGCTTGCCCCTCTTGCTTCAGGGCTCCCCTCTCTCTTGAGAGGGTCACCGCCGCCTCCGTCATGGGGTCAGCGGAGACGTCCGCCACCACTCGGCGGATTGACCCCGCTGCTGACCTCCGGGAGGCGACGGAGCGGAATGCGCAGGAGAAGCGCAACGAAGAAGAGGCCCTCCGCCTGGAGAAGGCGGAGGCCGACAGGGCGGAGGCCTCCGCTAAGAAAAAACTAGCGGAGGCCGAAGCCGCCGCCGCGGCGAAGCAGCAGGCTGAGGAAGCCGCACGCCGCCAGTCGGCGTGCTCGTCACCCCGTTGAACTCTGCGCCGCCGCCTCCAGAGTTCACGGGGCAGACTGGGGAAGCCGGCGGGGAGAACCCCGTCGTGGAGGGGGAGGGCGGCGACCCCTGTACGCCGGATGCGAACGTTCCGCCGCCGCCTCCGCCGCCGTCTGAAGGTGCGCAGGGCGAGCAGCCGGCGGGCCCTCCGGTGCCGCCGACCGAAGACGAGGCCGTGGCGAGGCTACTCCTCCAAGTCGGCTCGCCAACGCGCCCCTCCGTTGGAGAAGGCGACTTCGGCGCCCCGTCCTCTGGAAACTGGCGCTGCCAGCTCGGCGATCCCAGACGCCGAGGCGACGAGCGCCGCGCCCATTGGGTGGGTGCGAGGAGGCGGCACAGGGCCGCTGAACCAGGCGCTTCTAGACGTGCAGGCGAAGCTTCGTGCCGAGGGCGACGCTCTCCAGAATTGCACCAAGGCATACCTGGCGTCGCGGGCAGCCGTCCGGGTATGTTTCTCCTTTTGGCCTTTGTTTTTCTTGTTCCTCTCTGTGGGGGCGCGCCAGCGCACCCACTGGGTATAGTCCCTGAGTTTCGCGCTGGCTGCTGAGCAGGCAGCCCGGAACTTTAATTGATGAACTTTGGGTATTAACTTTTTGTCTGAAACGTTCGTCGCGGGATTACCACAACCTCCACGTCACTGCCTTCAACCGTAACGTTGAAGAGCTGGGCAAGCGGACCGCCGATCTGTCGGAGAGCCGGAGTAAGTCCTTTTCCTTCTTCGCGGGGGCGCGCTGGCGCACCCTCGGGCTGTAGTCCCCGAGATTCGGGCCGACTGCTGTGCAGTCGGGCCGGATCTCCCCGGCGACCTTCTTTACTGGTGGCTTGACGCCTTCTTTCTTTCTTCTTCTCAGGGGCCAACGCTGCTCTTCAACAGCAGTTGAGCGACGCCAACTCCGCTTTGCGCGCCAAAGAGGAGGAGTGCAGCAAGCTCGCCACGGAGCGCGATCTGCTGGCCACTCAATTGGCAGAGCAGAAGGAGCTGCTTGAGAAGTCGCAGAGGGAGGCGGAGGATACGGAAACCGCCCTCTTGGCCGAGTTCACGAGCAAGCGCTCCTCCTGGTCTGACAAGGAGGCGCTGCTGTCCTCCGGCTTCCACGAGATTGAAGACACCGTTGATGGTGAGTCTCTTTATTTTCTTTCTTCGAGATGCCGATTTAAGTCGTGCCGACTCCTGGTTTTTGACTAGCTTGTTCGTTTCTTCGCGTCTTTGCAGACTTCTTCCCTGGGCAGTCGCAGGCCGCCATCCAAGCCATCGAGGCTGACCGTGAAGGTCGAAGGGAGAAGGGCGTAGAGATTGCCGCCGATGCCCCCCGAACTCTTGACGAGCACATCCTGAGCATCGAGGCTCGCCTCTGGCCGGCTCACCGGATGCTACGCCGGCTTCAGCGTGTTGGTGCCCAGGCGATTGCCGCCCTGTGGCCGGATATGCAGGCTCCGCGCACCCCCAGCCTGACGGCCGACTGGCTGGAGGTCGCGGCTGGTCGTCTTGAGGCCTGGAAGGGCTCTTCGGCCTGAGCTGGAGTGCGCCGGGCCATGGAGTTCGTCAAGGCATGGTATCCGGGGCTAGACCTAGACCGGCTGGCCACGCTTCGGTCGGAGGCCCAGCCGGAGCTGGCGGCCGCGGAAGACGCCCTCGTCAAGCATGCTGCGGCGATCGCCGAGTACACCGACACCAGCATCTTCGTCCCCGAGCGGTCTGAAGACGGCGAGGAGGTACCGCCGGAGTGGTTTGGGATGAACCCAGACTACGGCGAGGACTCGGCGGAGGTGATTGGCTCCAGCATCGAGGAAGAGGGCGAGGCGGAGGACGGAGGCGAGGCGGAGGCACCAAAAGACGGAGCAGACGGCCAGCCTCAGCTCGACCGTGCCTCCAGCAACGAGCCGCGTGCAATCGACCCGACTGCTGCCGGAGGTGATCAAGCCGAGACTAGCCAGCCGGCCGCCCCGACGCCTGGCGCTGGCGCCTCCTCTGACCCTCCGAGTCCGTCTGCTGCTTCCTAAGCTGCCGCTGTATCTTTGTTTTGTCTGCTTCAGTAGTCTTTGACGAACTTTGTTAATTCGCACAATTCCACCCGCGGGGTGTATTTTGAACCTCTACTCGACAATTCAGCCAAGGGCCTATGTTATGTAAATATATATATCTATCTTTTCTTGCTCATTGCTCTTTTGGCTTTTTTCCTTTGCCGCTTTCTCTTAGTTGCCTGCCTTGCCAATCGGACAGCCGCTCTGCGGACTGTCGCTGGATCAAGTGCTAGGCTACTTTGGGAAAGCAAGTACTTAGCCGTTTTCAAGATTTTTTGAGCAAGTTAGATAGAAGACGGCAATCCGACTATCCGAGAGTCGGTTTGCGAGAAAGGCCGGAAGCTGTCTTGAGCTATGTTTTATGCTTTGAGTCCTTAGCCATTTTCATGCGAATGCCCATTCTACCTTACTGCTGCCCACCGTACAGTCGCTCTGCGAGCTGCGGCTTCTGATAGGAGACGGTTTAGGTGTTTACACACTACTTGTCCGACTGCAGGAAGCATTTCATAGTGCAAGGCGGCAAGTCCCCGGGCCGACTTGTCGAGCCCGGTGCCAAATGGCATAAAAAGGAGTAACATACTCACAGTTATAATTTTTAACATACAGACAAAAGAGGGCAGGCCCCAAGCTCGCCTCGGGGGGGCCGAAGTCTTGGTACTTTAATACAAAAGGTAGCGTGGTACATACTGCATCAACCGTAAAATCTTCGGAGGAGATTTGCATTCCATGGCCGCTCTGTCTCCTTGTCGGAGTCGTCCTTCTTGCATGCTCAGGGCTTCTGAGCGTCGATCAGGTAGTAGGAATCGTTGCCCGGTACTTTGCTGATGATGAAAGGGCCTTCCCAAGGCGCCGACAACTTGTGCTGGCCGGCTGTTCGCTGGATCAGCCAGAGCACAAGGTCGCCTTCTTGGAAAGATCTTCGCCTGTCCTTCCTGTTGTGGTATCGGTGCAGGCTCTGCTAGTAGATGCTAGACCGGCTGAGTGCCAACAGCCGGCCCCCTTCCAGCAGATCGACGCCGTCTTGTCGTGCTTCTTCTGCTTCCTCCTCGGTGTACATGGCGACTCGTGGGGAGTCGAACTCTATGTCCGTTGGGATGACGGCTTCGGCACCATAGACGAGGAAGAAGGGTGTGAAGCCGGTTGACTTGTTTGGAGTCGTGCGCAGACTCCAGAGGACGGCTGGCAGCTCGTCGAGCCAACAGCCAACCGAGCGCTCTAGAGGCTCGATCAACCGAGGCTTGATGCCGGACAGGATGAGGCCGTTTGCTCGCTCCACTTGGCCGTTTGACTGCGGATGGGCGACAGACGCTAGGTCCAGTCGGATGCCCTGTGTTGCGCAGAAACGGGCCAAGGCACCTTTGGCGAAATTTGTGCCGTTGTCGGTGATGATGCTATGTGGTATGCCGTACCGAATTGTGATATCGGAGATGAAAGTTACGACAGTCGGACCGTTCAGCTTCTTGATTGGCTTTGCTTGTATCCACTTGGTGAACTTGTCCACTGCGACAAGTAAGTGAGTTAAACCACCTCGTGCTGTTTTGAATGGTCCCACCATGTCTAGACCCCAAACTGCGAAAGGCCAGGCAATGGGGATGGTCTTGAGTGCAGAAGCTGGCTGGTGCGGCTTGGAGCTGAACTTCTGACACCCTTTGCATTTTTGGACCAGCTCCTTGGCCTCTTCTAAGATAGTTGGCCAGAAGAAACCGTGTCGAAAGGCTTTGGCGATGAGTGCTCTTGAAGCTGCATGGTGGCCGCACTCGCCTTGATGGATGTCTTTGAGAATCGCTTGGCCTTGCTTTGGCTCTACGCAGCACTGGTAGACACCAGTGACGCTGCGCCTGACCAACTCTCTGTTGACTATGGTGTAGGCTGCCGCCCGGCGTTGTATTTGCCGAGCTGAAGTTTCATCCGTCGGTAGCTCTTTGTTCACCAGGAATTTGAGGATGGGCTGGGCCCATGAGGGTGGTACTACTTCTTCGATAGCCAGAACTGCGACTTGGACGAGTGCGGTTGGGCTGGGAGGCGGCGGGGTGGAGTCAACAGCTGCTTGCTGGGTTGTTGAAGTCCCCAGGCCGACTGGCACGGTCCTTGGGCCGAGTTCTGGAGTCTTCAAGTCCGCCACCGCAGTCCCCGGGCTGGATTTGGCTGTGGCAGCTTTGGGGTCTTCCGCCAAAATCCTCATTCCGGCTGCCGGAGCTCTGGAGTCGGATCCGACGTCTTCGGGAGGAGCTGGCACAAAAATGGAGTCTGATTCTGGAGAAGGCTTGACAGACGGCTTGAGGAGGCGTTGAAGGGCGACACCAGATGGTATTGCTTGGCGGGTAGAGCTGATTCGTGCTAATGCATCTGCTTGGTCGTTGTCATTCCTTAGCACATGGAGGAACTCGCACCCTTTGAAATACCCGCTGAGTTGCTGCACGAGGAAACAGTAGCTCGCCATGTTTGCATCTTTCGCGTCCCAGTCGCCAGACGATTGCTGGACTAGTAAGTCCGAGTCGCCATAACACAAGATCCGACGGATGCCAAGCTCTTTGGCAAGCCGGAGCCCGTGAATGAGCGCCTCGTACTCGGCGACGTTATTGGAGGCGGCAAAGTGGATTTGCAACGCATACTTGAGCTTGTCGCCTTTGGGAGAGGTGAGGACGACGCCGGCTCCCAAGCCAGTGCGCATCTTGGAGCCGTCGAAATGCATCCGCCAATGGGTGGAATCAGGTGCTGGAGGTAGGTACTGGGTCTCGGCCCAGTCGACGAGGAAGTCGGCCAGTGCTTGTGACTTGATGGCGGTGCGGGGCTGGTAGTGGATGGTGCAAGGAGCCAGCTCTATGGCCCACTTGGCCACTCGGCCAGAAGCATCTCGGCTACCAATGATCTCAGCAAGTAGAGCCGTGCAGACCACCGTGATTGGATGCTCTTGAAAGTAAGGCTTCAATTTCTTGGCAGCAAAGTGTACGCCATAGCACATCTTCTGGTAGTGGGGGTAGTTCTGCTTGGAGGCCGACAGTACCTCGCTCAGGTAATATACCGGTCTCTGGACAGGCAGCGCCTTGCCTTCCTCCTTGCGCTCCACTACAATGACCGTGCTGATTACTCGGCTAGTGGCGGCGATGTACAGGAGCATAGGTTCCTTGGGAGTTGGAGCCGCCAGGACAGGTGGAGTAGTCAACATCTTCTTCAACTGGTGAAAAGCTTCGTCCGCCTTATGGTTCCACTTGAAAAAAGTGGTCTTCTTCATCAGTTGGTACAAGGGGAGAGCTTTCTCGCCCAGCTGACTGATGAATCGGCTGATGGACGCTAAGCAGCCAGTGAACTTCTGCACATCCAGCAGTCGGCTGGGTACCTCCATTCTCTCAATGTCCTTGGTTTTTACTGGGTTGCATTCTATGCCGCGTTCAGAGATCAGGAAGCCAAGGAGCTGGCCGGCTGGTACTCCGAAGACACACTTCTCGGGGTTGAGCTTGATCTGGAACGGGCGCAGGTTCTCAAAGGTCTCCTTGAGGTCTTCCACCAGTGTCCCACGCTTTTCCGTCTTCACCACCACGTCGTCCACGTAAACGTGGGCGTTCCTGCCGAGCTGCTTGAGTCATGGTGAGGTAGCAGAAGGCTCCAAACGGCGTGATGAAGGCGGTTTTCAGTCTGTCAGCCGGTTTTAGCTTGATCTGGTGATATCCTGAATATGCATCCAAAAAACTCAACAGCTCGCATCCGGTTGTGGAGTCTATCACCTGATCGATTCTTGGTAAAGCAAATGGGTCCTTGGGGCAGGCCTTGTTGAGGCTCGTGTAGTCAATACACATTCGCCACTGCTTGTTCTTCTTTTGTACCAGGACCGGATTTGCTAGCCATTCTGGAAAGAATACTTCCATAATGAAGCCGGCTGCTAGGAGTCGGGCTATCTCTTCTCCGACAACTCTTCTCTTCTCTTCTGATAAGTGGCGCAGGGGCTGTCTAACCGGCTTTGCATCAGATCGGACATGTAACTTGTGCTCGGCGAATTCCGTCGGTAAACCTGGCATGTCCTTGGGGGACCATGCAAAGATGTCTCGATTCTCACGGAGGAAATCGACGAGCTCGCCTACTTATTTGCTGTCGAGGTTTGCACCTACGACGGCGTACCTCTCTGGGTGTTCCGGGTCCAATGGTATCTTCTTTGTCTCTTTCGCTGGCTTTAACGAACCCTCAGTCTCCGACTCTTTTGGGTTGGCCGACACCTCAGGCTGCTTGCCGGGCATCGCCACAACTCGCTCAAGGATCCGCTTCTCAGCCGCGATTACCAAGGACTCGGCCAGCCGACTGCTCTCTGCTGCGCAAGCAGACGACTTCCGGTAGTCTTCAGCCACAGTCAGAATTCCCTTGGAACTGGGCATCTTCATCTTGAGGTAGGCGTAGTGGGGGACCGCCATGAACTTGGCCAAGGTAGGTCGGCCAAGCAGCGCATGGTATGGGCTCTCAAGATCCACCACCTCAAACCAAACGGGCTCTCTACGGAAGTGATCTTTGTCCCCAAAGAGGACGTCCATCAGGATCTTGCCGATTGGCGAATAGGAAAGCCCAGGAACAATGTCGTGGAACACAGTTCGGCTGTTCTGAAGCTGTCTTTGCTTGATTCCTAACTTCTCCATGGTGTCCTTGTACAGGATATTGATGCTGCTGCCCCTGTCTATCAGAACTCGCGAGAAACGCGCGACTCGTCTTTCCGTAGCAAAGGTGGCGTTCAGGACCAAAGCATAGGAGCCTGGACTCGGCATCACTTCTGGGTGGTCAGCCCTGCTCCAGCTGATGGGCTTCTCAGACCAGTGCATGAACTCTGGCATCTCCAACGCTACCGCGTTCACCTCTTGTCGCTGCAGCAGCCTGCTGCATTGATCATCAGCCACACCGGTGAACACCACATAGGATCCATGATCTTCAGGGTATTCGTCTTGTACTGCGCCGACTGGCCTGACAGCCGGCTGCTGGGGCGGAGGCGGAGGCGGCTGCCCAGCAGGCGGGGGAGGTAGGAGGCCGTCTCCCTTGGCGATCCTGGTGAGCCAGTGGCACTTCCGGGTGGTGTGATTCGATGGCTTTGCGCCACTTTGGAACTTGCAAGGTCCATCCAAGGTCTGCTCATAGGAGAAGGCCGGCAACCAGTTTGGCTTGCCGCCTTTCTGTCGCTTGGGCGGGGGCTGCTCTTCTGGCTGCTGGGCTTCAACGGTCGCGACCTACCGGCTGCTAGAAGCCGGCTGCGGGGCCTTGCGCTTGTTGTCGCCCTGCTGTTGTCTCCGGCCGGCGTCTGCCGCCGGAGTTCTTGGAGCTTGAGGAGCCACTTTGCCAGTCGTGCTAATTTGAATTTCCGCCTTCATGGAGGAGTCGGCCGTGGCGTACTTGTCTGCTATGATCAGCAGCCCGTCGAGGGTTTCTGGCTCATCGCAAAGGAGCTTGTGCTTGAGGAGGGTGCCTTCTCTGCACCCGGCCTTGAAGTACTCGATGGCCTGCACCTCGTGCACGCCCTCGCAGGAGTTTTGGAGCTCGGCCCAACGCATGAGGTAATCGCGAGTCGACTCGTCGGGGCCTTGCACGCACAAGGACAGCTGACGAGGCTTGGGGGGACGCTTGTACGTGCTGGTGAAGTTGCGGACGAACGCTTCAGTGAAGTCGACCCAGCTATTGATGCTGCGGGGCTTTAGGCTGTTCATCCATGTCCGGGCCGTGCCCTGGAGCATGAGCGGAACGTACTTTACGGCGACACGCTTGTTGCCATTTGCTATCCTGACAACCGTGGAGTAGTCGACTAGCCAGTCTTCTGGCTTCACGGAGCCGGTATACTTGGGCATGTCTCTTTGGAGCGTGAACCCTCTGGGAAAGGGCTCGTCCCGAATGCGGGGCCAGAAACAAGGCGGACCCAGCTCGCCTTCTTCTTCCAGTGCTAAGGATCGGTGCAGTCGGTCGATCCGATGGCGGGCGTCGTTCTCTCCAACTCCCTCTCGGCGGCCAAGGCGGTCATCGAGAGTCGGATGGTCAACAGGCGGCGGGGAGACTCGCCTCTCCTTGCGGGGAGGGGGAGGCGGACAGTCGTCCCGTCGTTCCACTGCCCTTGGGCGGCCGTCTGGGTCGCGCTCTATGGTAATGCGAGTCCGACTGTGGCTGACAGTCGGCTCCTTGTCTCTTCTTCCTCGGCTGCCGCCAGTCGGCGTACGAGACGTCGCGCCTTGGTCTCGGTGAAGGTCGTCGTTGGGCCATTGAGGCGCCTCCGCGCGACAGCCGGCCTCGTTCTGTGCAGCAGCCGCATCGAGAAGCCGTTGGACTCGCTCCATCATGAGGCGGCGTTCTTCGCCCTCGAAATTGTCCAGCTCGTCCGCCGCTTCCTGGGCGGCTCGGATGTTCTCTGCTGGTGTAGCGTACATAGGGCGGCTTGCCCCAAACAGGTTGGCGATGGCTACGCCGCGCTGCCGGAATGCGCCAAGGCGGCTGGGCTCCGCCGGGGCCGGCGAGCCGCCGACGGCGCGATCCATCTCCCGCTGGTAGGCTTCTGACAAGCGCCTCATGCTGGCCAGCTTCTTCGCGCCTTCAACGAGCTGAAGGCAGCGCGCCTCCAACGTCTCTGCGTCAGCGTCTTCCGGAATGGGTGCAGTTAGGTCTTGCAGCGCCGCGCCGAGTGAGTCGGGCGCTCCTCCGCCGGGGAACTCGTCATGACTGATGACTAGCACCTCAGTGGTGGTGCTTCCGTCGCTCTCTGCGTGGGGAGAGGTTCGTCGTAGACCACCACGTTGGTGGGGAACGCGTCGAGCGACGCGGTGTCGGAGTCGACCAGCATCGGGTCGGTGGAGCCTACGAACTCCAAGTCTACGGCAGGCTCGCCGGAAACGTGGAGTTGATCGAGGAGGCCCGCGAGAAGGTTCTCTGGGCCGTCCGTGCCTTCGTTGGATGCAGGTTCGTCGAAGAGGCGGACCTCGCCGACAAGTTCGGACAAGGAGCTGACCACGCAGGCGATCTCAACGCCGCTTAGCGCGTCGGTGCAAACTCCATCTGGCGTGCCTGGCTGGCTACGCTCGCCAGGGAGGAAAAGGGTTCCCGTCCAGAATAGATCTCCGGACGGCGGTGCACCAGGCCCCACGGTGGGCGCCAAATGTCGGGGGTTTGGTGCGACATATGCCAACGGATGGCTTATCATGGTGGGGGCGAGTAGAACGTCGTCGGTGCCTGGAAATGGGATGAGGCGAAGACATGCACGCCGGCGAATCTTACCCAACTTCGGGGCTCTCCGGGGAGATAATACCCCTACTGCTGCTCTGCGGGGTCTCCGCATGATCACTATGGCAAAGTGCTTACACGGTTGCTCCTTGGGCTGTTTTCTGGTGGTAGGAGGGGGCAAGGCTAGCTCTCTCCCTTCTATATGATCTGGTCTAGAGCTAATGCGTTCCAACCCTTTGCATGGGTGCCCTGGGGGGTTTATATTAGCCTACCCCCCAGGGGTACAATGGTAATTCGGCTGGGCGCAGGCTCAGCTGTCAGTGTCTCTGGCCTCCGTCTTCTCTACTGACCGCTGGGGCCCGCCGACTGGCCGGGTACGGAGCCGACAGGCCGCGTCCGCCGCGGGCGGGTCTTGCCGGCTACTGATTACTGTAGCCGTATTTCTGATGACGCGGGCTTGATCATGAGGTCGCGGCAACAGCCCCGCTGCCTGGCGGGCGATCACTGTTGCCACTCCCCATCTCATCTTGATTAATGGCGCATTGGCCCCGGGGGTGGGCTCGGCCGACTCCCCCGGGCCGACTCCCGACGGGTCTGACTGGTGGTTCTCCCACCGTCTCCCGAGGTCTCACTAACTGGTGGGCCCTGCTGCCTCCAGGCCGTACAGACAAGCCGTCGTGGGTGCAGGATTCGGCCCTGCGGTGCTGATGTCAGGGCAGGCATGGCAACAGTGCCACGCCGCACGGAGATCTTCCGGGGTACGGTGTGCTGTGGCCATGCCTGGCCTTGGTGAGGGGCGGGGGTGGGCTTTGCTGTAGCCATGCCCCTGCCTCGTCCCCTTTGATGAGGTCATGGGGTTTGTTGGAGTCGCAGGCCGACTCCCCAAAGCCGGCTTCTCTGGAAGTCGTCCCTGGGACTCGGCCGTGAGCGGGCAGTCGGCCGCCTTGCCGTCGACTCCTCAGGAGGCGTCTCTTTGTCCTGGGGTCTTGAGGGGCGCAGCCTGCCCCGATGTCTTGAAAGGTTTATGGGACTCGGGTTGGCCTACCCGTGGCCCATTACTCCGACATCAAGTTTGTGTTGGGGGGAAGAGAAGAATGTTGTTGATGCTGACACGAGTCATCGAGAGGCAAGGATGGTATTTCTAGCCATGAATTCAATTGACATCTCTGAAGAAGCCAAAGTGATGTCGGTGATCAAGACAAATTTTGTCGAGAGACTCTAAGAAGATGCCACCGAGCAGAAAAGGAAGGACGAAGTGAAAGGCTAAGAGAACCACGGATGCGACACAAGCTCAAAGTCAAGATTGTTGTTCGAGGTGAAATGATAAGATGAGGAAGATCGACGTAAGCTTAGCTCATCGTCGGAAGTTGCTCCGGGCATAAGGACCAGGTAGCAGTTAAAAAGTTGACAAGATAAAAATATAGCCGATCAGGCTAGGAATGATGTGATGGGGCATAAAGCTTCCCAGTATCAAGTACTAGGTGCAATGCCAGAAGGTAAATCAGAGTAGAGGTTGGATGGGGGAAATGTGTTGTAGAGGATAAGTAATTTAACTTACACAGTAAATGGGATCAAGGAGGAAATATGGTCGGGACCATAAATGCAAGGGATCCAATTTACGATACTGGAAGAATTATTCAAAAGATTAAATATCCTTGCAAGAAGCTTTCATGATAAGTTCCACACCATGTCCGTGGGCATGAACACAAATGTTCAGGGTCGACTCCCACTTCTACAATGCATAACCTTTCATTTTATTTCTCGCTCTTAATGAAGTTGTAGTATTGAAATTTTATCTGACGAAAAGCCAGTAGAGTATAACCCGCATAACTTTGAAGTTCACACTGATTAGGGAAGGCATAGGTTCAACCCATCAGGCATCTTAGGAACCTATATCATAAATTCCAAGAATAAATAACACAAGCTCGATAGTAGAGTATGCTTGAGAAAGCAAAGGATACTATTTTCCAAAAGCATTATGTATCCGAGGAAAGGCTCACAAGCTTATTGAATGTGCAGGACGTTGTCGGATAAAATCTGAAAAAGGGGGGTTTGCTGGTCCACAAGGGATCTGATGTGAGCATCAGTACTCAACAAGAGGGAGAAAGAATGCAAGGAGATCAGATTATAGAAAAAACTAACTAACTCAAGCTCAATTGCAAAGGATTTATGAGATCCATGAAAAGGGATCAGAAGCAATGCTCTGATTAGGGATGGATAGTTAGAATAGCCTTAGGGGTACAGTCAATGGTGATTTGATTGATCGAGATTCAGCACATGTTAAAATGACGTCTGAGCCAGAAGGATGAATTCTAGGACCTGATTGAGGGTTGCGAGCATTTGAAACATATTGTATCAATGGACTCAAAATGATAATGAAAAAGGCTGATGTCGGTGTCAAAATCGGCGGATCTCGGGTAGGGGGTCCCGAACTGTGCATCAAGGCCGGATGGTAACACGAGGCAGGGAACACTTTGTTTTACCCAGGTTCGGGCCCTCTCGATGGAGGTAATACCCTACTCCTGCTTGATTAATATTGATGATATGGGTAGTACAAGAGTAGATCTACCACGAGATCAAGGAGGCTAAACCCTAGAAGCTAGCCTATGGTATGATTGTTGTGTATGGAGTTGATTGCCTACGGACTACAACCCTCCGGTTTATATAGACATCGGATAGGGTTAGGGTTACATAAAGTCGGTTACAATGGTAGGAGATCTTGAATATCCGCATCGCCAAGCTTGCCTTCCACGCCAAGGAAAGTCCCATCCGGACACGGGACGAAGTCTTCAATCTTGTATCTTCATAGTCTAGGAGTCCGGCTGAAGGTATAGTCCGGCTACCCGAACACCCCCTAATCCAGGACTCCCTCAGTAGCCCCTGAAC
>NC_053022.1:492638208-492772421 GCF_003073215.2 Triticum urartu | reverse complement strand
TGATAAAGGTTCATCGTATATTCAAAAAATGTTCATGGGTACAAAAATAGAACATATCATTTCTTAACATCCAACTGGACTATATCATTTCCCAATACAATGGCTCTACCTCTGCCTAGGGTCACCTCGGATCATGTTCCTATGCATATTAAAATTGGCAGCTACATTCCCAAGGGTTATATCTTCAGGTTTGAAAACTACTTGCTGGAGTTTGATTCATTTCATGAAACTATATATACTGAGATGATAGAATCTAAATTGTCAAAATAACAATTCTGCTAATGATGCTTCTGCTATGTTCAAATGCTTAAGGCAAGGACTTAAAGAATGGAGCCAAAATTTGTCCAAACTCAATAGCACCATAGCAGCATGTAGTTATGTGCTCACTCTCCTAGATGGTATTGAGGAACCGAGACTTTTGTCATTGATTGAATCCAATTTTAGAAAGATCCTCAAAAAAACATCACTCCACATTACTTGAGGCCAAAAGAATTTATTGTAGAAGTAGATTTAAAATGAGAAATATTAAATGTGGAGATGAAAACTCTAACTTTTTAAGCCATGGCACCGAGAGTTTCAGGAAAAATTATATGTCAACTACTATGGCTAAAGATGGTACTTATGCCAAAGTCATGATCGTGTGCTATTATTTGGAATTCCTATAAAGGCATGCTTGGTACCCCCTATCAATCCTATCATGCAATTTAATGTGGAAGAATTGATTCAGCCTCATGATTGGAACCACCTGGATGAACCATTTAGTGTTGATGAGATTGAACATGTTTCTAAAGAACTCCCTACACACAGAGCTCCTGGGCCTGATGGTTTTAATGGCACGTTCTGAAGGAAATGTTGCAATATTACGAAGAGTATCAACATTGCCTATATTACATTGATGCCTAAGAGACAACCATGTGAGATCATGAATGATTACATGCCTATCTCCTTGGTGATTCTTCCACTAATTTTTTTACTAAGCTAATGGCTAATAAAGTTCGGAGAGAAATTATAATTGTCCTCCATCAGAACCAGTAAGGATTTATCAAAGAAAGAAACATCTAGGACTGCTTGGGTTATGCTTTTGGATATCTTCACATTTTCCATAAATCCAAGAAGCCAATTATTATTCTAAAACTGGATTTTGAGAAAGCATTTGGCAAAGTTGAATACAGTGGCATCCTTGCTATGATTAAAGCTAAAGGCTTTGGACCTAGATGGGTTAACTGGGTTTCTAGAATTATACATTTTGCTTCCACATTTGTCCTTCTTAACGGAGTATCTAGGAAAACTATTCACCTCAAAAGAGGTGTGAGGCAAGGGGATTCCCTATCTTCCATGTTATAAGTTTTGGTTGTTGTCCTATTACAATCTATGATTAAGAGTGCTTGGATGAATGGTGAGATATATTTACACTAGGATTATGGACAACACTATCCATTATACAATATGTTGATGATACATATATGATCATGCCTGCTGATGTTGATGAACTTATGCACTTGAAAACCTTCCTAAAACTTTTCAGTCAGTCCACTATCTTGTTTGTCAATTAGAGCAAATAATCCATGACTTCTATTAATATTGATAGCTCCACTCTCAATCAACTTGATAGTTCCACTGGGGACAACTAAACCTTGTGTTCATGATATTATGCGAGTGAATGCTAGGATTGACAAGAGATTATCTGGTGTTGCTAATTTCATGACTAATGTTGGAAGACTCACTTATATCAATTATGTGATTGCCTCCCTCTCAGTGCTCGCTATGTGCACTATTAAGGTTCATATCACCATTTCGGTGCATGGGAATAAATCTAATAGATCTTTCCTCTCGCATGGAAATGAATCAATAAAAATGTTTCTCTTGCCAATTGGAATGGTACGCAAACCTAAAGATCAAGGTGGATTGGGTGTACTGAACCTCAGAGTTCAGATGTGGCTCTTATTTTGCGAGAAAACTTCCAATATATTCATCTTCAATCATGGCAGTACAACGAACATTAGAAATAATATAAATTACATCCAGGTATGTGGACCACTTAGAGATGACTACAAGCACTTGAGCGAGCCGAAGGCACACCACCATCATCGCCCCTCCCTTGTTGCAGTTGGGCAAACTTTGTTGTAGTACACAGTCGGGAAGTCGTCGTGGTAAGGCCCCGTAGGTCTAGCGCACCAAAGCAGCAACCATCCTGATGAAGAAAGCCGTAGATCGGAAGGATCAAACCTGTAATTACCCAAACGAAGACGAATGAAGAACATATCCAAACAGATCCACTGACCGAATCCCGTGAGATCAAACGGAGACAGACCTCCACACGCCCTCTGACGACGCTAGATGCACCATCGGGACAGGGATAGAATGTGGGACACATTATTCCTACGGAGGGCATCATCGCCGCCACACAGCCCCAACCATGATGCTGAACCTAACAACAACGAGAGCGAGGTCCCTCCCGTCGGCGAGGGGCTGAGGTCCTCCGCACCTCCATGGCCCAAAGGCCATCGGAGATGGGGTGGACTAGCGGCACCGCCGACGGGAGGATACGGAAAATTTGAGATCTTTTCTTTAGATATGACTCTTCTTATTAAACACTTCCATAAATTTTACAATCATGTTGATATACCTTGGGTCAACTTGATTTGGCAAGCCTAATAATGAAGTGCCCCATGCTTGTAAAAATAAAGGATATTTTTGGTGGAAAGCCTTCTTAAGTTTAGTTGACTTATATAGAGGCTTAGCCTCATGCAATGTTGACAAAGGAGACATTGCTCTGCTATGGAAGGACTTATGGAATGGTAACATTACGATGAGAAAATTCCATGAACTACATTCTTGTGCTTATGAGGATGATATATCTATTGTAAAAGCTATGCAAATTGAGGATTATTACAACATTTTCCAATTGCCACTATTTGTGATTGCACATCAGCAATATCATTACCCCCAACCATACCATGTGATGCTTTACATACGAAACAGGGCCGTGAGGCATGCTTTCTTAAAGAAAATAAATCATAGACTCTATATTATACTTTTCTAAACGAGAATGAATTGCATAATACATTTTAATATAGACATACTCCACTACAAGTTATTAAATAACTATTGTTTTGTATGCAAGTTTTCACATTGTAAAAAACATTATAGCTGTTGGATTTGTTAGTTTGGTCTACTAACACTCATATGATCACGACATGAGAGTCTCTCTTGTATGCAAAATGCATTAGTACTCTGGGTGGACCTAAAATCCCATCATATGTAATTGTGATATGTTTAACTTTTGTTTTGAAGTTCATGTTTTCTAATATTTTTATGCTGTGATTCCACATCATTAAAATTGTTGTAGCCATCTGAGTTGCTAGCTTGGTCCATTAACATCCGTTTGATCTTTTCGCATATAGAAACATTTGTCTGATATATACATTAGGACCTCTTTATAATGCAACTTGCATTAGTGCCCGACATATTTAATTTATACTATAATTCTATTAGGCTTTTTTAGAAGAAAAAAAAATCACTAATTCTATAGCAATCGCGCGAGGTATCTTCTTGTTAGTTCAGTACAGCAATCGTGTAGGTCCAGCGCTGCAAAAAAGGAAAAAGGAGCAAGAAAAGATGGTTGAGGGAAACCCCTGCACGGTCTCCAAATATTACTACGAGGGACCCGTACTCCAATTTGGAGTGCCTTGAATCGGTTGGACATCTTAACGAGCCCATGTTACCGGCTAACGCAGTGACGCTGAAAGCCAGCAAGAAAACAAGACCAGAACGCAGCCCGGAATTGAAGGCCTCACATGAACGTGCCTTTCATGGCGATGCGGAAAGATCCCAGTCGGATAACGCGGGAAAGCTCCGCGTTTACACGGCGTCCGTCTACTGGACGATCGATGCGGCACCGCCTCATACCATACCATACCAGTGCACCGTCCGCATCAGCCACAGGTCAGCTGCTCATGTAGGCCAGCCATACGCTACCCGGGCAAGGATGGAACGTACGGTCGCGCTGGCTGGACCATTGCAAAGCATACGCATATCGCATAATCCCACAGTGGTGGTATCACATTCTCCTGTACACATTATGTTGTGCAATCCAGCTTGTCATAACTCATGGAGATACGGGGACAGTGAGGCGCGCGATTGGTACCCCGACCGGTCGAATCTGCGTAGATGCAAACATTAGGAAGATTTGGATAAGTCGATTTTATCATAGGGGATGCAACGCGGCGTCCCACGAAGGCTTGCGAAATTGATAGGACATAAACATCACGCACTCAAGCATCTTATCACCAGAAAAAATAGGATTTTTTTTCTATTTTAATGATTTTATTGTTCATGTCCGGGCTCATTTGAGCCCGGGAGTCAAAATGCCTCTTTCCCGATCTCTTAAATTTTCAATATGTAGCAGGGTTGATTTTTTACCGATAAAGGGTGGATATAGAGTTTTTGAACAAGAGCTCGCTCCTTATGAAAGGTTAAAAAAATATAAAACTTTTTTATGATAAACACTGATGAATGTTTTAACTGTGTGCAAATTTTTGTGGTGAATGACATTCGGGGACGCTTAAGCAAAAGAACTAAATCAATGCTCCGAAAATACTATAGTTGCAAGCATTTGGAGTGTCAATTTTGTTGCCCGGACCTCCATAAATGTCATTTCATCACAAAAAATTGCAAGCAGTCAAAACATTATGTTTATATAAAAACCATAGTTTTTTCAATACTTTCACTTCGTATTCGGATTTTATGGTTCATAAGGGGGCATGTGAGCTTGGGATCAAAAAAGCACTTTCAGGAATTTATTTGCTCAAAATGGTGCGTCAAGCATATACAAACTTAGGAAGCACACACCTAACGAAGGACACAAGCAACATCAACGCACAAACACAAAAATCACACCGCCAACTAGCAAAGTCAAACATGACCGTAACTATGCCTTGGTGGAGTAAAAAACTCTAAAGCGATCAAAACAATATACAATAGCAACCATATCCATACCAATTATCTCTTTACATCAGTTGTGATGTCAACAAAACTTTCGTTATCCAACAGCTACATACATAGCATGGTCTTGACGTGAGGTGCCACGCAAGTGAAGACCATGCTCGCACAAGCAGGCAGTTAAGCCGCGACAAGGGCAAGTCGCCGCCAAAAACTTCAATGAAGGTCGTCGTCACACTTGGCAACGGATATCGAGGGAGGATGGTCACCGACACCGTCAAATCCCAAACTGGGATGCTCCAATAGTCTTGTGGCGTCCTCGCCCACACCTGCAAAATCAGGCATAAGAAAAACTTGTCGTTGCCTCTAGATATAAAAGATCCAAGATACCCGATCTCGTCTCGACAATCACCTAGCAACGCAAGACCACACCTTTGGCTATGCGCCTGAACGGAGAACCATCATACCATGACGTGGCAGGTCGACGTTGTCGGACACGCACCGGACATGAGAGAGAAGCAAAAAAATTGACCCAACCGGACCCCTCAAAGCCTCCTTAAATGTCCGGGCTGTCCTATCTGGGCCTGTCCGGGCAGTGATCCAGCGTCCATCACATAGGACTGGACCCACCACAGAGCATCTTTATTATTCTTTGAGTAAAATGCATGTGCGGTCATAATTCTTTCATGAAAGTGAAATGCACGTGCGGGTTCTAAATCTTTTTAAGTTGTTCATATGAGGTCCTAATTCCTTCTGACCACCGTTGACCTGCCTGCATGGCGCTTTGACCCTGGCCACGTAGACAGAAGGTCTAACGGCGGTTGGATATTTATGCAAATTGGCCCCTATAATATTTTCTTCTTCTCAATCCCCGGACCTTAGCTCGTCTGCGGTCAAGCGCCATGTGAAGAAGTCTTTCGGTGTAGCCCTAACCTTGGTTCCATGCAGGCAGGACACACATCGGGACGCTGCCATTGGTTCCATGCCCCGACCCCACACATCCCATCACACCCAGCCCGACCAGGAGTGATGCGGAGCATCCTACGGGCATCGCCATGTCAAGATTCCGTTTGGCAAGTGATGCGTGCGACATCTACTTCACATACACAAAGGTGAATCATCTCCTTTACATGTGCTCACTTGACCCCCCTTCAAGGATGATATACTACTTGACACTCCACTAGTGTGCATGCATAGGTATTGTCGGAATGGTACGGACGAGGAGGAGGAGTGCGAGGGCAAGTGTACAACTACACCATCCGCGAGGGAAGCGTGGAAGCGAAGACGGAAGAAGACGGAGCTGCAGAATCTACAGCGGCCGGACGTCCGACGTGCCACCGGACGTCCGACACTCTACAGCGCCCGGACTACCGACGTTCACCGGACGTCCGACAAGTCCCAGGCACCGAACGTCCGACGCTTACCAGAAATCCGGTGCCACCGATCCCGAAGCAAAATGACGAACGACCGACGCCGACCGGACATCCGGCACCACCTATCCCGAGAAGAATCAGCGGACGTCCGACGCGCGCCGGACGTCCGGACCGTCCTGAGCCACCGGACGTCCGGTACCCGTCGGACGTCCGACGTCTATCTGTGCACAGTGTATCGGGCCGAGCCCATGTATCCCTTTGCCCTCACTTACCCCTTTGTCGCCCTAAACTATATATACTCCTCCACCTCCTCCATTTGAGGGTTAGAAAAGTAGTAGCTCATTTAGAGATAGAGCTTTGCTCATCCATTACGGATCTACTCCACAAGAGAGACCGCGGCCCCTCTTCGGAGAAGATCCACCTTGGATTCAAGACCCCCGTGTGGGAAGATCCTTCTAGGATTCAAGCCCCCGTCTCCTTTGGATTTGGGATGAACTCTACCATCAAGACCTCCTCATGGAGATGAACCTTACCTTGTATCTTTCCCTTTGTTTTTCATGTACCTTGTGGATCTTGTGTGTTTGATGTCTAGTGGATGTGTGATTGGACTTGTTCTTGAGTGTTTTCCCTTGTGTTTTCTCTCCGTTCTTCCCCGTGTTCTTCGTGTTCTTCGCGGGATCCGCTCCTTTCGTGAAAGATCGGCTGTATAGGGTTCCACCCTACATCATCTTGGTATCATGAGCCACGTTGATCATGATTTCGGAGACTCCCCTCTTTGTTTTCTAGCCTAATTTTGCTGTGTTCTTCCCCAATTTTGAAAATCCCCACCAAAAATAGCCCCAATTTTTTTTGTGATTTGTTGGTTTGATGAAGTTTTGTTGGATTTGATCCATGGATTTGCTTGGTTTCAAGTGGATCTAGCATCTCCCCAAGTTTCCCCATATTTCACCCATGAAATCTCATCAATTTTGACCCCCAAATCCCCAAATTCTGCCCAAAATCGCGCCACGGATCTCGCATCTCGCGTTGACCTGGACCGACCGGACGACCAACACTTTGCGGACGTCCGGAACCCCAGGAAACACCGGATGTCCGACCTTTTCCGGACATCCGGAACCCCTAACCTGAGCCGAATTTACGGATTTCTGAGCCCGCCCAGACGTCCGGCCCCCGGACATACGACCTTGTCCGGACGTCCATAACCTATAAAAACTGTTTTCGCTCAAATTTTATTTTGGCCATAACCAATTCATCCGGAGTCTGATTTTTGCGTTCTTTAGCTTGTTTTGAAGCGCTTGACATCCCCTTTCCCACAAAAATACTGCTACCTCTTGAGCACTGCGTTGGATTTCCTTGAAGAGGAAAGGATGATGCAGCAAAGTAGCGTAAGTATTTCCCTCAGTTTTTGAGAACCAAGGTATCAATCCAGTAGCAGGCTATGCGCGAGTCCCTCGTACCTGCACAAAACAAATAACTCCTCGCAACCAACGCGATAAGGGGTTGTCAATCCCTTCACGGTCACTTACGAGAGTGAGATCTGATAGATATGATAAGATAATATTTTTGGTATTTTTATGATAAAGATGCAAAGTAAAATAAAAGCAAAGGAAATAACTAAGTATTGAAAGATTAATATGATGAAGATAGACCCGGGGGCCATAGGTTTCACTAGTGGCTTCTTCTCAAGAGCATAAGTATTTTACGGTGGGTGAACGAATTACTGTTGAGCAATTGACAGAATTGAGCATAGTTATGAGAATATCTAGGTATGATCATGTATATAGGCATCACGTCCGAGACAAGTAGACCGACTCCTGCCTGCATCTACTACTATTACTCCACTCATCGACCGCTATCCAGCATGCATCTAGAGTATTAAGTTCATAAACAGAGTAACGCCTTTAAGCAAGATGACATGATGTAGAGGGATAAATTCATGCAATATGATAAAAACCCCATCTTGTTATCCTCGATGGCAACAATACAATACGTGCCTTGCTGCCCCTACTGTCAGTGGGAAAGGACACCGCAAGATTGAACCCAAAGCTAAGCACTTCTCCCATTGCAAGAAAGATCAATCTAGTAGGCCAAACCAAACTGATAATTTGAAGAGACTTGCAAATATAACCAATCATACATAAAAGAATTCAGAGAAGATTCAAATATTGTTCATAGATAATCTTGATCATAAACCACATTCATCGATCTCAACAAACACACCGCAAAAAGAAGATTACATCGAATAGATCTCCACAAGAGAGGGGGAGAACTTTGTATTGAGATCCAAAAAGAGAGAAGAAGCCATCTAGCTAATAACTATGGACCGGAAGGCCTGAGGTAAACTACTCACACTTCATCGGAGAGGCTATGGTGTTGATTTAGAAGCCCTCCGTGATCGATGCCCCCTCCGGCGGAGCTCCGGAACAGGTCCCAAGATGGGATCTCGTGGATACAGAAAGTTACGACGGTGGAATTAGGGTTTTGGCTCCGTCTTTGATCATTTGGGGGTACGTAGGTATATATAGGAGGAAGGAGTATGTCGGTGGAGCAACAGGGGGCCCACGAGGGTGGAGGGCGTGCCTGGGGTGGGGGTAGGCACGCCCTTACCTCGTGGCTTCCTCCTTTATTTCTTGACATAGGGTCCAAGTCTCCTGGATCATGTTCGTTCCGAAAATCACGTTCCCAAAGGTTTCATTCAGTTTGGACTCCGTTTTATATTCCTTTTCTGTGAAACTCTTTAATAGGCAAAAAAACAGCAATTCTGGGCTGGGCCTTCGGTTAATAGGTTAGTCCCAAAAATAATATAAAAGTGGATAATAAAGCCCAATAATGTCCAAAACAGTAGATAATATAGCATGGAGCAATCAAAAATTATAGATACGCTGGAGACGTATCAAATACCACCAACATCTTTTGACTCCATCAAATTTTGACAATTTTGGCATCTTTGCCTAGGGCTTCCACCACATCATCCGCTACACCACCACCGACTTCCGCAACCTAACCAATTTTGTTCCCCATCGCATTAGTGGTGGCTTGAGGAGTGATTTGAGTCTCCTAAGGTGTCTAGGCTACTTAGGGACGGTTGCTTCTTCATCAACCACCACCACCACTTCCGCATAGGCTTACCCACCACACACTTCCGCCACCTCCACCTAACCGAATTTTGTTTGTGTTGTGAGTTGTGTCTCCTAAGGTGTTTCGGCTACTTAGGGACCGCGCTTCCAACTCCGACACTGTGTATAGTCCACCACCTTACCCTCCATTTCCGCATTGCCTACTCGCAAAACCCATCATTGCATTTCTGCAATCCCATTGAGCTTCCACAACCATCACCGCATCCCGCTACCACCATTTGACATTTGAGATTTTGAGTTCGCGGTTTTTCCGTTTCCTAAGGTCTTTCGGCTACTTAGGGACGAGTCTCCATCATCTTGGTATCTCCATCAAGATCACCGCCACTCATCATCGCCAAGGATGGTAACCTCCATATCATCTTGGTAGCGTGGTATCCCTCCATTGTAAATTCCCCTTGCCATTGCATTGATAACCCCCAGCCCATTTTGCGTCACTTGCCTATCGAGACTAGCCATTTGAGTATTGCCGGCAACGTTACTTGTGCACATTAGTGATTTACACCATACATTGCATACATACCATACCATATTGGTATCATATATCTCGTGTGCCTCAAGTTTGTTCCCGCATATACCCAATAGCTATCTTGGTTTGTGCATTGTGCAAAAGTGGCCATACAAAAAAAGAAAGAGAATAAAGCTTTTAAGCAAAAGAGAAAGAGCAAAGAAGCTTGTAAGCAAGTGCCATAGCATCATACCACATTGCATATAAGATTGTCATATCCGATCATCTTGGATCATACCACCGGAACATCATACATATATAGCATACTTGGGATAGAAAGTTCATACATTTTTCATATCATAGGTTGTGCACAAGTGTTGTATCCGCCTATAGAGCAATCGTGCTAGCGTCTCTCTTGAGTTGTGCAACACGAGCGTTTTCCGTGGACTCCACATTTTGTGCTCATTCCTTGGTTGCACGACCCCATTTATCTATCCGTGTGTGTGTTTCCGTGTACCACATATTGCTATTGGTCTACTTGTTTCACTTGAAAATTTGTGAATCTCTTTCAACATTATTGACTCTTGCTAACATTTTAAATTAAATTTGTGTGCCACTATCCTCATCGAGCTACTCCATAAGCTTTAGTTTGTAGGTGTGAGTGAACAAGTCTGGTACCAATTGCACTATTCTTTCCTCTCACATTGAGTGAAACGGGATACATCCTCAACTTTAGGAAAAGGTAACTTGGTATTGTTTATCTCATTTCCTACTCACCTCTACTCGAGTCTTGTGATGGATAGGCAAGGCATTTCACCTTCGGTCTACAACAACAATGACGAGTTCGATGCCACGAATAACTCTACCGACGCCAAGATGCAAGCTCAAATGGATGAGATCAAAGCCCTCATCAAGTCCTACAAGCCATCTTCCTCATCTTCGAGAAGACGCTCAAGTACACATGCTTCCAAGCTACCATCTCCGGCAAGGTCACATCGGCATCGACACCATCACCACCACGAACGTGAAGGTCAAGAGCTCAACACCAACAACCTCTCAATGACTTCACCATCTCCCTTGGCATCTTCGCCAAGCGACTTCAAGGCATCTTCGCCTTCGGATATACGACATCTTCGCCAGCAAGCACCTCAAGACTACGATCAAGAGAAGCTCCCCAAGCTCAAGTCCGCGACTTCCATGAGCTACTACGACCTCGACACCGACCATGAGATTCCTTTCTATGGGACTCTAGAACCCGAGGAGTATCTCGAGTGGGAGAGTTTGATGGACGACTACCTCAAGCTACATCAAGTTCCTCCCGAAGATCAAGTGAAGTGCGCCACAAGGAACTTCCACGACTACGCGTCCACATGGTGGCTTCATGCACCTTCGGAGACCTACGACATGAGTTGGCCCAAGATGAAGAGAGCTTTGCGGCGAGAGTTTGTGCCTCCAACCTACCCGGAACAACTTCTACGCCAATTGGAGAACACCACCCAAGGATCCAAGTCCATCGACGAGTACTTCAAGGAGATGAAGAAAGCCTTGCGATGAGCCGACGTGGACGTCCCCATTTTGATGAAGTTCCACTTCATGATGGGATTGCACAACAACATCTCCAAGACTCTCTTCCTCGAGAACTTCAAGTCCCTCAACGACTACTACATTGGTGCTCTCAAGGGCGAGATCAACCTCAAAATGGCGTTGAACCACCAAGTGATGTCCAAGGTCAAGTTCTCTCCTCCGAGCAAGCTCAAGATCAAGAACAAGCTCAAGAAGACACTCAAGATGATCAAGTAACCACTCCTCAACTCACTCCCGAGGAGGAATTGGAGCGTCGTGCCGCCAAGATTGCATCCAAGCTATCTACCAAGGGTCATCTCATGACAAATGTGCTTGGAAGCATACGAAAGGGGGTAAGCACTCGTAGACAATTGGCAAATTATTGTGAACATCACGCGTTTGTCTCTTATGTTGAACCCCAAAAGGTCTATGAGGCGCTTGAAGATCCAGATTGGCTTAATGCCATGCATGAAGATCTCAATAACTTCGAGCACAACAAGGTGTGGAGATTGGTGCCAAGGCCAACGGGGAAGCATAATGTCATTGGAACCAAGTGGATATTCAAGAACAAGATGCTCATGGAATCATTGTCCGCAACAAGGCTCGCTTGGTAGCTCAAGGCTACTCCCAAGTCGAGGGTGTCAACTACGGTGAAACCTTTGCTCCCGTTGCTCGCCTTGAATCTATTCGTTTGTTGATTGCTTATGCTTCTCATCATAACTTTAAGTTGCAACAAATGGATGTGAAAAGTGCTTTTCTTAATGGTCCTATTAATGAGTTGGTGTATGTCAAACAACCTGTCGGTGTACAAAAAGAGGGGTACACTTTTTGTACCCCTATAACTGTGCACGGGCAGTCTGAGCCACGGGCACCACCACACCAAGCAAGGTAAGGGAGGTGAGCCAGGGTAAGACCGAAGCTCAAGAGAACTAGAACGATGCCAAGGCCAAGACCACGAATAGCAAAGGGGACGAAGCGAACTCCCCCCGGCAAGATCCTTGCCGGGAGACAGTTCTAGCAGCCCCGGCAAGACCCTTGCCACGGCGACTCGTCCCGCGCCTACGGAGCAATTCACCCTTGAGTCCACTGCCCCCAAAGGGCAAGGATTCGGGAGACATCCCCGTGGCGGCATGCAGATCTTTGTGAAGACATTCAAGATCAGATACACACTATAGGAGACGACAACCCTTGGCGGGATCCCAGCCGAGGAAGACCACAAGGCCCCCGGCAAGCGCCTTGCCGGGGATGACAGCAGGCACCTCGGCAAGACCCTTGTCGGGGCCTCGGCAAGGCCCATACCGAGGGCACCCGCAGGGCCACCATCAGGCCCACGCCGACTAAACCTCCATCACCGCATGCATGCAGCTGCCGACCCAACCAGCTGGGCAGGCACCCGCGTGGCGGCATGCAGATCTTCGTGAAGACCCACCACTGCGCCACCTCAGCTGCCTGCCTACCTACATGGCATCACAGGCGTCGCTGGCTAGGGCGCGTGTCGACACAAGAAGGAGCGGCGACGGACGAGACAGATCTCTCCCCCGTCCCCGATAAAGCAAGGACACCTAAGCAAGATGCATTAAATGCGCCTTGTCATGTAATGTGAGGGATAACCTCACATCACTGTACCCTTTCCACCTCCTGTGTGCCACTGTGGCAACCCCTTTTTCTATAAAAGGAGGCCCGAGGCGACCAGGAGAAGGATTTGGCTTTTTGGAGCTCCTCACGCCCCATAGCTAGCTGAAGAACACAGATATACAATCCACCAAAGCAGGAGTAGGGTTTTACGCATCGTCGCGGCCCGAACCTGGATAAACGAACCGTGTGCTATCTGTTTGATCCGCTCTTCTCACGACCCCGCGCCCCGCTAACCACAGTAGGGATTCTTCTAATCCCATAGGTGTCGTTCCCACCGACATCTCTGGCGCGCCAAGTAGGGGGCGCAGTTGTGAGAATCGGCTTTAGCAGTTAGTTCGGCGCTTCTTCATCATCATGGCGCCCAAGAAGAAGACGACGGTGGCGGTTGGCCCGTCGGAAGCCGGGCAGCCCGTCCCGACGCGGGCGCGCAGCGGACCGGTCGCAGAAAGGACCCGGGGCGCTGCTCGCGAAAACCAACACCATCCCAGCAGCCGGAGTTTGGGAGGCGGTGATGTTTGTGCGCCTGGTAATGGGCCACACGTCGCCGAATCCAAAGGCGGAGCCCAGCCCTTCGCGGGTGGAGCGGGGCCTTCCAAGGTCATCGCCGCCCCGCCCGAAGGCGACGCACGGACCTCCAAGACTCCCACGCCGGCGCCAACAGCGCGCTCCTCCCAGGTAGCGCGCGACGAACGGCGTAATCATGCCGAAGATCCTGGGTGTCACCGCGGGAAGAGCCCCAAGCGCCACTCCCGGGACGTAGAAGACCCGCCCACTCGCCGAGGCGCTGGTGAAAACGGCATGCGACCGCGGGGTCGTGATAGAGCTCCTTCTGACATGGTCAGAAGTCAAAGCGCGTCGCGATCCGTGCAGGTTTCGCCGCCACCGACGCCAGCAGAGGCCCTGGCGCGCGCGCAGTTGCTCCTCGACTTTCCTCCCACTACGGGGAAACTCGACGAATGGAGAGCCACTATCCTAAGCCTTGTTGCGGTGGCCAACAAAGACGAACCAAGTCCGATGGGGCCCCCGGGTCGATGCTCTGATGGAGTCCCACGGACCAGTGGCGGAAAAGCTGGCGGTGCCGCGACCATGGTGCATTCACCTCTTCCCCATCCGGTACCGCATACGCCGGCTCGTCGCGACGTCGTGGGCGACGCCATCTCCATAGCATCGTGTAACACCCTCGAGGCAACTATAGCTCCCACGTGTCGAGGCACGACTTAGAGACATAATCGCATTGAAGGCATATGTCGCAAGTTAGGCAATCTTCACAACATCCCATGTAATATAAATAATAATAAAGGGGAGATAACATAGTTGGCTTACACTCGCCACGTCAATCAAGTACATAAATAACATTACATCATCCAAACACTCATGGCCCGACTACGGCGCCAAAATAAAAGAGAACCCAACATGCGACAACGGTCCCGTTCACCCCCAACTGGGCACCACTACTGATCATCGGGAAAGGAAACATAGTAACGTTGAGAGTCTTCGTCGAACTCCCACTTGAGCTCATACGCGTCTCCTGGAGCGGAATCATCAGGCCCTGCATCTGGTGTAATAGTAATCTATGAGCCACAGGGACTCAGCAATCTCGCACCCTCGCGATCAAGACTATTTAAGCTTATAGGAAGCGTAAGGTAAATATATGTGTGGAGCTGCAACAAGCGACTAGCAAATATGGTGGCTAACTTATTCGCAAAAGAGAGCGAGAAGAGGAGGCAAAGCGCGAGCGAGAAAATAGAGAGCAACCTGCGCAAACATTACTCCAACACCGTGTCCACTTCCCGGACTCCGCCGAGAAGAGGCCATCACGGTAACACACTCAGTTAATTCATTTTAATTAAGTTAAGATTCAAGTTATCTACAACCGGACATTAACAAATTCCCATCTTCCCATAACCGCGGGCACGGCTTTCGAAAGTTCAATCCCTGCAGGGGAGTCCCAACTTAGCCCATGACAAGCTCTCACGGTCAACGAAGGAATAGACCTCCTCCCAAGACGTTCCGATCAGACTCGGTATCTCGGTAACTCAAGACACTTCGACAGGTTAAAACAAGACCAGCAACACCGCCCGAATGTGCCGACAAATCCCGATAGGAGCTGCACATATCTCTTTCTCAGGGCACACTCAGATTGTCTTAGGTACGGGTAGGCCAGCCCAGAGTTGCCCCTGGTGGCCACCGGTAGCTGATAGGTGGACCAACACTCAGAGGAGCACTGGCCCGGGGGGGTTAAAATAATGATGACCCTTGAGTCTGCAGAACCCAAGGGAAAGAAAAGGCTAGGTGGCAAATGGTAAAACCAAGGTTGGACATTGCTGGAAAAGCTTTAATCAAGGCAAACTATCAAGGGGTTCCCATTATAACCCAACCGCATAAGGAACGCAAAAATTCGGGAACATAACACCGATATGACGGAAACTAGGGCGGCAAGAGTGGAACGAAACACTAGGCGAGAGGCCGAGCCTTCCACCCTTTACCAAGTATATAGATGCATTAAGATAACATAGCAATATAATGATATCCCAACAAGTAAATAAATGTTCCAACAAGGAACGGCCTCCAATCTTCACCTGCAACTAGCAACGCTATAAGAGGGGCTGAGCAAAGCGGTAACAAGGCCAATCAACGGTTGCTAGGACATTGGTGAGTTAGAGGTTTGACATGGCAATTTGGGAGGCTTGCAAGCAAGTGGTAGGCATCGTAGCAATGGCATAGCAAAAGAGCGAGCAAACTAGCATAGCAAAGATAGTAGTGATTTCGAGGGTATGATCATCTTGCCTGCACAGTTGTCAGAGTTGACTGGATCCTCGAAAGCAAACTCAACGGGCTCCTCGTTAGCGAACTCGTCTCCCGCCTCTACCCAAACAATACAAACAAGCAATAAGGATACAATCAACCACGTGCAAACTCAAACAATACAATGCAAAGATGATATGCTATGCGGGATGCGATGCGGGATGCAAAATGCAAGGTATGACAGGAAATGCATGAACCTGGCCTCAACTTGGAAATCCAAGTGTGCCACGGGAAAGCTGAGATAAAATCGCTTGAAAAGGATATAAAGAACGCCGGAATCGGAGTTACGGTTTGGAAATGGCAAGCGATTCAAATATGACCCCGGTCTGCGATTTACAGCAAGTAGGCATCTAAATGCAATGAGATGAACATGCTACAGCACCCAAACATGTCAACAAAATACATGGCAGGGATGCACACAAGATTCTTAACAAAAGCCTAGCACTGAGCTACGGCCAATTCATCCATTAGGAGGTTCAAACAAGCATGGCAAAAACGCAAATGGTAAAACAGATCTCAGACTTAGTGAAATTAACACTTGTCTGGAATTTCAGATCATATAGCCCTCTTCGGAACAACAAAACAACATGCTACAGGACCTGAACATGACAAAGAAAGATATGGCATGGAGATACTCAACAAGCTTAACAAAAGTCCCTTAGTGACCTTGAGCCAAAAGGGATCACAAAATATACTAACAAGCACACGAACATAGCAAAAACATAATCAGTTTTCAGACTTTGTGAAAACTGGGACATGCTGAAACATAACTCACGAAGGCATGTTTACGAGCTCGATGCACTCACCACGGTGCAAGTCATGGCAAGACAAGCATACACCCATTCAATAAGGCACAAAATGCAAGCTATACATGGCAAGAACAATAGCATATCATGCACGTATCAACTACAATAACATCGGCAAAATCGCAAACAAGTTGACGATCTGCCCAGATTCGCAATGAAGCAAAAGTCGAGCTCTATTGACTCAAGCTAGGGTGCTCCATAATTGCAAACAAAGACATGGATGGATAGAGCACTACAAGATTAACAAAACTCCCTTACTGATCATCCTCAAAAGAGGCACGGATCACTAGGAAACAACAAGAACATATGGCATCATGAGATAAACAGATCCAGGACTTAGTGAAATCACTAAGTCCCTGAAAACAGAATTACCGGGTGCCTCACTTTGCAAGCTTGCACTAAGCACCACACACATCACAAAAATACATGGGTTGCACCTCTGGAAAGATGAAAAAACCCTTAACAAAACATATGTAGAACTCATGGGCATATCATGCACACAATAATCATGGCAAAAATGACAAATGTCTAAGATGAAGTAGCAGATCTGACAATTAACTCAAGTAGACCTCTTCTAACAGCATTTCGGGCATCAAGATGAGCTCAAATGAAAATGATGTAATGGAATGAAATGATGTACTCTCTGAGTTGAACATTTTGATATGCTATATGTATGAATCGGAGCTACGGATGCAAAGTTACGGAGCCTCGAACAGGAGCACTCGAATCTGCGAATTTCAGGACTTAGAAGAAAAACAACCTCCTCAGATCTAGGGTTAGGCACGGAATCCGAGGCGGTTGGTGAGGCACTGTTCACGACGGAGTCGAGGTCGCCGGCGAGGTGGGTTCGTCGGCGGGGAGAAGAGGGGAGGCGAGGCTGGCCTTCCCCGGGCCGGACCTGACGGCGACGGCGGCGGCGGAGCTAGCCGCGGTGGTCGGCGCGGCAGGGGCGGCGCCGGGATCGCGGCGGAGGCGGAGCCGGCCGGCGAGGTTGCGCGGCGGGGCGGCGATGGTGTGCGGCGGTGCGGCCACCGGAGTCGAGGAAGCCGGCGAGGGGCGCGGGCGGCGGGACGAGCCGGGCGGCGGGGCGAGGGACTGGGCCGCGGGGGCCCGCGCTGGGCTCGACGGGCCTCAGCGGCGGCGGCGGCGAAGTGGTCCTGCAAGGGACACGTGGCGGCTGTTGGCTGGTGCGGGCGGCGGAGCAGACGCGTCCGGTCCGTCCGGACGTGTCCGGCGGCGACGGAGGAGAAATATCTAGTGTTAGGGGGGTGGAGACCCGAGATTTGGAAAGGGGGAGGTATATATAGGCATAGAGGGAGCTAGGAGAGTCCAAATGAGGTGCGGTTTTCGGCCACGTGATCGTGATCGAACGCTCTAGGACATGGAGCAGAGTTACGTGGGTTTTGGGCCAAAATGGAGGGGGTGTTGGGCTGCAACACACACGAGGCCTTTTCGGTCCCTCGGTTAACCGTTGGAGTATCAAACGAAGTCCAAATGGTACGAAACTTGATAGGCGGTCTACCGGTAGTAAACCAAGGCTGCTTGGCAAGTCTCGGTCCAATCCGGAAATGTTTAATCCCCACACACGAAAGAAAGCTAGAAATGACCACCGGAGGAGAACGAAGCGCCGGAATGCAAAACGGACAACGGGGAAAATGCTCGAATGCATGAGATGAACACGTATGAAAATGCAATGCACATGATGACATGATATGAGATGCATGACAACGACAACAACACACGGAGAAAAAACCCAAACCCGAGGAAATAAATATAACTTAACGCCGGAAACGGCAAGAGTTGGAGTACAAATAGGGAAAGTTATATCCGGGGTGTTACAACACTCCACCACTACGAAAGGATCTCGTCCCGAGATCTAGGACTGAAAGAACGCCGGGTACTCAGAACGGAGGTGATCCTCACGTTCCCAGGTAGCTTCACGGTCGGAATGGTGTGACCACTTGACTTTGAGAAATTTGATTGACTTGTTGCGAGTCTTGCGTTCAGTCTCTTCAAGAATAGCAACTGGGTGCTCACGATAAGAGAGATCTTCTTGGAGCTCAATGTCCTCGAAGTTGACGGTGCGGTCAGGAGTCTTGCAGCACTTTCGAAGCTGAGAGACATGGAATACGTCATGAATATTTGCAAAGTTTGAAGGAAGCTCGAGTTGATAGGCGAGGTCGCCTCTCTTGCTGACAATCTTGAAAGGTCCCACGTATCTAGGGGCAAGCTTCCCTTTGATACCGAAGCGATGAGTACCTTTCATAGGAGAGACACGGAGGTAAACATGATCTCCGATTTCGAAAGCCAAATCACGGTGCTTACTATCATAGTAGCTCTTCTGGCGGGATTGGGCTGCTTTGAGGTTATCACGAATGACTTTGCACATTTCTTCTGCCTCTGTGATTAAGTCATTACCCAAAATCTGACGTTCACCGGTTTCAGACCAGTTGAGAGGGGTACGGCACTTCCTGCCATACAGAATTTCAAATGGGGCCTTGCCCGAACTTGCTTGAAAACTGTTGTTGTAGGAGAATTCAGTATAAGGAAGACAATGCTCCCACTTCATGCCGAAGGAGATCACACAAGCCCTGAGCATATCTTCAAGAATCTGGTTGACACGCTCGACTTGACCGCTAGTTTGAGGATGGAAAGCTGTGCTGAAGCGGATGTTCGTGCCCATGGCCTTCTGAAAAGAATCCCAAAACTTGGAGGTAAAGATGCTGCCACGGTCTGAAGAGATCACTTGTGGAATACCGTGCAGAGAGACAATACGAGAGGTATAGAGTTCCGCCAATTGAACTGCAGTGATCGACTCTTTGATAGGCAGAAAGTGAGCCACTTTGATGAGTTTGTCGATGACAACGAATATAGCATCATTGCCACGCTTGGACTTTGGAAACCCGGTAACGAAGTCCATCTCAATGTGGTCAAACTTCCATTCTGGAATGGCAAGAGGTTGGAGGAGACCTGCTGGCCTTTGGTGTTCTGCCTTCACTCTTCTGCAGACATCACATTCATTCACGAATTGAGCAATCTCGCGCTTCATTCGAGTCCACCAATAAGCTTGCTTAAGGTCCTGATACATCTTCATGCTCCCAGGGTGGATGGAGAGGAGAGAATTGTGAGCCTCGTTCATGATCACTTTACGGAGGTCACCTTTGGGTACAACAATACGGTCCTCGAAGAAGAGAGTGTCCTTGTCATCAAGGCGGTAGCACTTGTACTTGGACTGATTCTTGGCAATCCCAATCTTCACCTTTTTCACCATAGCATCAATAAGCTGGGCTTGGCGAATCTGGTCTTCTAAGGTAGGAGAGACTTGAAGGTTGGCGAGGAAACCTTGAGGAACAACTTGCAGATTAAGTTTGCGGAAAGCTTCACAAAGCTCGGGTTGATAAGGCTTGAGAATCAGGCTGTTACAATAAGCTTTCCTGCTCAAAGCGTCAGCAATCACATTGGCCTTGCCTGGAGTATACTCAATACTCGGATTATACTCTTGAATCATTTCGACCCATCGAGTTTGCCTGAGGTTGAGATTAGGCTGAGTGAAGATGTACTTGAGACTCTTGTGATCAGTGAAAATGTCCACTTTTCTTCCCAATAGAAGATGTCTCCAAGTCAAAAGAGCATGCACAACTGCCGCCAACTCGAGATCATGAGTGGGGTAGTTCTTCTCATTAGACTTCAACTGGCGATAAGTATAAGCAACAACTTTCTTCTCTTGCATCAATACTGCGCCAAGACCTTGGAGAGAGGCATCACAAAAGACCTCGTACGGCTTGGATTCATCAGGCGGAGTCAGAACTGGAGCAGTGATCAATTTCTCTTTCAAAGTGTTGAAAGCAATATCACACTCCGGAGACCAAACGTACTTGACGTGCTTCTGAAGAAGATTTGAGAGAGGCTTTGCGATCTTAGAAAGTTTTCAACGAATCTTCGGCAATAGCTTGCGAGACCGAGAAAACTACGGAGTTGCTTCACGTTCTAAGGAGGTTCCCAATTCACAATTGCAGACACATTCTCAGGATTCACAGCAATGCCCTTGGCAGAGATGATATGACCAAGATAAAGAACCTCATCAAGCCAAAATTCACACTTGGAGAACTTGGTGTAGAACTGATGTTCTTTGAGCTTATCAAGAACCAAACGCAAGTGCTTGGCATGATCTTCCTTGTTCTTCGAGAAAACCAGAATGTCGTCGAGATAGACCAAAAAGAAGTCATTGGTGTAGGCATTAAAGATGAAGTTCATCATGCGAGAGAACGTCGGAGGAGCGTTGGCGAGGCCAAAAGACATGACAGTGTATTCATATGAACCAAAGCTTATTCTGAAAGCAGTCTTGGGAATATCTTCTTCACGAATGCGAATCTGGTGATAACCCATACGGAGATCAAGCTTGGAGAATACTTGAGCACCTTTGAGTTGTTCGAACAGCTCATTGATGTTGGGAAGTGGGTATTTGTTCTTGATGGTCTTCTTGTTCACTGGACGGTAATCAACACAAAGTCGGTCCGTTCCATCCTTCTTCTTCACAAAAAGAACACCACAACCCCATGGAGAAGAACTAGGCCAGATGAGACCCATTTTCTATTGAATATCGAGTTGCTTCTTCAGCTCCTTCAACTCTTCAGGTCCGAACTTGTAAGGACGCTTGCACACAGGTTCCGTGCCAGGCTCAAGATCAATAACGAATTCAACTGGCTGGTGCGGAGGCATTCCTGGAAGCTCTTCTGGAAAGACGTCTTGATATTTGCAAACGACTGGAATTTGCGAGATAGCATCCAATTCACCCTTCTCATTGAGAGAAAACAGACGGATAGTATCATCACGAGCGGCAAAGACAATTACATCCTTAGACGAATGAGTCAATTGAATCTGCCTGGCTGCACAATCAAGCTGAGCCTTGTGCTTAGAAAGCCAATCCATCCCGAGAATAAGATCAATATCCGAGTCACCGAGAACCGTAGGAGAAGCCAAGAACTTGTAGTCACCCAAAGTGATAGAAACATCCGGAACGATGGAGTTAGCCTGCATGCGCTTACCGGGATAGACAACTGCTAAAGGACTAGGCAAAATTTGCAAAGGCAAACCATGCTTAGATGAAAACGGTCTTGAGATGAAACAATGCGATGCACCCGTGTCAAAAAGAACTTTTGCAGGAACATCGTTAACAGGAAGGTTACCCATGATGACATCTGACGAGTCCTCTGCCTGAGTTGCATTCATCAAGTTGACCTTGGCATGCTTGGGATTATGCTTGACCACAGCTGTACTTGCCGATCTGACAGGAGGAGGAGGAGGAAGACGCCTCTGGTTGAGACACTTGTTGGCATAGTGACCCTTCTGTTGGCACTTGTTGCACGTGACCTCTGAAAGCGGACGGTGATACGGAGCACTCGATCTTGGAGCTTGAGACGAAGTCTTGTTCTGAAAGCCAGGGTTGGGTGGGTGGGAAGAACCACTGCCACCTTTACTCTTCTGCTGATACGGCTGACGGAACGGAGGAGGAGGAAGCCAAAACTTCTGCTGCTTGGCCACTTGAGTAGAGGAAGAAGGAGCAACATCTCTGACTCGCTTCTTGGAAGCATCACACCTCAACTGAGCAGCCTCTTGCTTCAGTGCCATGTTGTAGAACTCATCGTATCTCAAGGGCTCAAAAAGGACAAGAGCAAGCTGAATTTCTTCTCTAAGACCACCCCTGAACTAGTATATCATGCTCTTCTCATCAGGCACGTCCTGCTTGGCAAAGCGGGCGAGCTTCTGAAACAACTTGTTGTAGTCATAGACAGACAAAGAGCCTTGCTTCAGGTTGCGGAATTCCTCACACTTGCTTTCAACCACGCTCTGCGGAATATGATGAGCTCGGAAATCTCGACGGAAATCATCCCAAGTGATAACACGTCCACCTCTGGAGTCCTTGTACTGCTGGAACCATTCTGCAGCTTGATCTTTGAGTTGGAAGGAAGCGAACTTGACAAAGTCCTCAGGCCTAACATTACTGCACTCGAAATGCTTACACAGATCCACAAGCCAATCGTCAGCATCAGTTGCCTCAACACAACTGCTGAAAGTCTTTGGCCCGTTAGTAAGGAACTGGTTGAGTGTAGCAAAGTGACTCTGATTGCTGCCTTGATTCCCTTGACTGCCTTGATTGCGCTCTTGAAGAATTTGCATGATCAACTGTGTGTTTGCATTGGTTGCGGCCATCACAGCTTGCCATGCCTCCGGAGGGGGTGGAGGTGGTGGCAGATCAGGATTCGGAGTCGTGCGCGTTGGAGGAGCCATCCTGAAGAGGGTGACCACCATTAGCACATTGACAGACAAATATTGAAGCTGAATCCAATGGAATGAAAATTGCAACATATAGTCTTCACATCCGAACAAAATGAACGAATGCATTCCTCTTAAAATGGTCACATATCCGTAAATTGAGAAGCCACGTAGAATTAAGGTAGAGAAATAAATCAACAAGGTACGGATCAAGAACGAATAATCGGTAAGAAATCCCAATCTCAAACCAATATCCGTGGAAGAAGAACTAGAGCTACTAGAATTCCCACCTATGAAACTCCCGAACCTTTCCGGTTATGCAATCAGGTGTTGGGGATACAGGGGAAGCATAATATCTCACCCAAACTAGCAAATCCTACATCCAGCTGTATCCATCCTTCAACACATAACCAAGAAAAACTTCGGAAACCATCTACCTCAACCTTCTAAAAGCATCCGTTATACAAGTTATGGCGATACTCCCGAACTCCCACCCCAGTACTGGGTGGCGTCGAGGTTATCTCACCAACGAACTGCATAAAAGAGATTTTCGATGTCGGCGTACTAAACTCAGGTATTCCAGAACTGCAACGATAAAATTATGATGACAACACATAAGAGCTCAACTCCCCGGGACACTTCCACTAAACCCCTGACAGGAGGCACCAAGACAATGTTCTGATCATAAAACCATCGAAACGATTCCAAGATACCCGCGTGATCCTAAATTTTTTTTAGTGAAATTTGAGAAGAGAAGAGTCAAAACTATACGTCAGGATGCCTTACCAGAGCGATGAGGAGACTGGGAAGTAAAAAAGAATTCCTAATCTCTCCGATATATAATTCCTAATGACTCAAAACATTTTTTTCTAGACACAACTCGGCCGCTAAAAACGATCAAGCAATGGGGCTCCTAAGGTCGGGGGAGGCTCTGATTACCAACTTGTAACACCCTCGATGCGACTATAGCTCCCACGTGTCGAGGCACGACTTAGAGACATAATCGCATTGAAGGCATATGTCGCAAGTTAGGCAATCTTCACAACATCCCATGTAATATAAATGATAATAAACGGGAGATAACATAGTTGGCTTACACTCGCCACGTCAATCAAGTACATAAATAACATTACATCATCCAAACACTCATGGCCCGACTACGGCGCCAAAATAAAAGAGAACCCAACATGCGACAATGGTCCCGTTCACCCCCAACTGGGCACCACTACTGATCATCGGGAAAGGAAACATAGTAACGTTGAGAGTCTTCGTCGAACTCCCACTTGAGCTCATACGCGTCTCCTGGAGCGGAATCATCAGGCCCTGCATCTGGTGTAATAGTAATCTATGAGCCACAGGGACTCAGCAATCTCGCACCCTCGCGATCAAGACTATTTAAGCTTATAGGAAGGGTAAGGTAAATATATGTGTGGAGCTGTAACAAGCGACTAGCAAATATGGTGGCTAACTTATTCGCAAAAGAGAGCGAGAAGAGGAGCTAAAGCGCGAGCGAGAAAATAGAGAGCAACCTGCACAAACATTACTCCAATACTGTGTCCACTTCCCGGACTCCGCCGAGAAGAGGCCATCACGGTAACACACTCAGTTGATTCATTTTAATTAAGTTAAGATTCAAGTTATCTACAACCGGACATTAACAAATTCCCATCTGCCCATAACCGCGGGCATGGCTTTCGAAAGTTCAATCCCTGCAGGGGAGTCCCAACTTAGCCCATGACAAGCTCTCACGGTCAACGAAGGAATAGACATCCTCCCAAGACATTCTGATCAGACTCGGTATCTCGGTAACTCAAGACACTTCGACAGGTTAAAACAAGACCAGCAACACCGCCCGAATGTGCCGCAAATCCCGATAGGAGCTGCACATATCTCTTTCTCAGGGCACACTCAGATTGTCTTAGGTACGGGTAGGCCAGCCCAGAGTTGCCCCTGGTGGCCACCGGTAGCTGACAGGTGGACCAACACTCAGAGGAGCACTGGCCCGGGGGGGTTAAAATAATGATGACCCTTGAGTCTGCAGAACCCAAGGGAAAGAAAAGGCTAGGTGGCAAATGGTAAAACCAAGGTTGGGCATTGCTGGAAAAGCTTTAATCAAGGCGAACTATCAAGGGGTTCCCATTATAACCCAACCGCGTAAGGAACACAAAAATCCGGGAACATAACACCGATATGACGGAAACTAGGGCGGCAAGAGTGGAACAAAACACTAGGCGAGAGGCCGAGCCTTCCACCCTTTACCAAGTATATAGATGCATTAAGATAACATAGCAATATAATGATATCCCAATAAGTAAATAAATGTTCCAACAAGGAACGGCCTCCAATCTTCACCTGCAACTAGCAACGCTATAAGAGGGGCTGAGCAAAGCGGTAATAAGGCCAATCAACGGTTTGCTAGGACATTGGTGAGTTAGAGGTTTGACATGGAAATTTGGGAGGCTTGCAAGCAAGTGGTAGGCATCGTAGCAATGGCATAGCAAAAGAGCGAGCAAACTAGCATAGCAAAGATAGTAGTGATTTCGAGGGTATGATCATCTTGCCTGCACAGTTGTCAGAGTTGACTGGATCCTCGAAAGCAAACTCAACGGGCTCCTCGTTAGCGAACTCGTCTCCCGCCTCTACCCAAACAAGACAAACAAGCAATAAGGATACAATCAACCACGTGCAAACTCAAACAACACAATGCAAAGATGATATGCTATGTGAGATGCGATGCGGGATGCAAAATGCAAGATATGATAGGAAATGCATGAACCTGGCCTCAACTTGGAAATCCAAGTGTGCCACTGGAAAGCTGAGATGAAATCGCTTGAAAAGGATATAAAGAACGCCGGAATCGGAGTTACGGTTTGGAAATGGCAAGCGATTCAAATATGACCCCGGTCTGCGATTTACAGCAAGTAGGCATCTAAATGCAATGAGATGAACATGCTACAGCACCCAAACATGTCAACAAAATACATGGCAGGGATGCACACAAGATGCTTAACAAAAGTCTAGCACTGAGCTACGGCCAATTCATCCAGTAGGAGGTTCAAACAAGCATGGAAAAAACGCAAATGGTAAAACAGATCTCAGACTTAGTGAAATTAACACTTGTCTGGAATTTCAGATCATATAGCCCTCTTCGGAACAACAAAACAACATGCTACAGGACCTGAACATGACAAAGAAAGATATGGCATGGAGATACTCAACAAGCTTAACAAAAGTCCCTTAGTGACCTTGAGCCAAAAGGGATCACAAAATATACTAACAAGCACACGAACATAGCAAAAACATAATCAGTTTTCAGACTTAGTGAAAACTGGGACATGCTGAAACATAACTCACGAAGGCATGTTTACGAGCTCGAATGCACTCACCACGGTGCAAGTCATGGCAAGACAAGCATACATCCATCAATAAGGCACAAAATGCAAGCTATACATGGCAAGAACAATGGCATAGCATGCACGGATCAACTACAATAACATCGGCAAAATCGCAAACAAGTTGACGATCTGCCCAGATTCACAACGAAGCAAAAGTAGAGCTCTATTGACTCAAGCTAGGGTGCTCCATAATTGCAAACAAAGACATGGATGGATAGAGCACTACAAGATTAACAAAACTCCCTTACTGATCATCCTCAAAAGAGGCACGGATCACTAGGAAACAACAAGAACATATGGCATCATGAGATAAACAATCCCAGGACTTAGTGAAATCACTAAGTCCCTGAAAACAGAATTACCGGTGCCTCACTTTGCAAGCTTGCACTAGTCACCACACACATCACAAAAATACATGGGTTGCACCTCTGGAAAGATGACAAAACCCTTAACAAAACATATGTAGAACTCATGGGCATATCATGCACACAATAATCATGGCAAAAATGACAAATAGTCTAAGATGAAGTAGCAGATCTGACAATTAACTCAAGTAGCCCTCTTCTAACAGCATTTCGGGCATCAAGATGAACTCAAATGAAAATGATGCAATGGAATGAAATGATGTACTCTCTGAGATGAACATTTTGATATGCTATATGCATGAATCGGAGCTAACGGATGCAAAGTTACGGAGCCTCGAACATGAGCACTTGGATCTGCGAATTTCAGGACTTAGAAGAAAAACAACCTCCTCAGATCTAGGGTTAGGCACGGACCGAGGCGGTCGGCGAGCACTGTTCACGACGGAGTCGAGGTCGCCGGCGAGGTGGTTCGTCGGCGAGGAGAAGAGGGGAGGCGAGGCCGGCCTTCCCCGGCCGGACCTGACGGCGACGGGGCGGCGGGCTGCCGCGGGGTCGGCGCGGCGGAGCGCGCTGGATCGGCGGCGGTGTCGAGCCGGCCGGAGCGTGCGAGTGGCGGGCGGCGGGCGTGCGCGGCGACGGCCACCGGAGTCGAGAAGCCGGCGGGGCGCGGGCGGCGGGACGAGCCGGGCGGCGGGGCGAGGGACTGGGCCGCGGGGGCCCGCGCTGGGCTCGGCGGGCCTCAGCGGCGGCGGCGAAGCGGTCCCGCAAGGGACACGTGGCGGCTGTTGGCTGGTGCGGGCGGCGGAGCGACGCGTCCGCCGTCCGGACGTGTCCGGCCGGCGCGAAGGAGATTCTAGGGTTTCGGGAGGGATCCGGGATTTGGAATGGGGGAGGTATATATAGGCATAGAGGGAGCTAGGAGAGTCCAAATGGGGTGCGGTTTCGGCCACGCGATCATGATCGAACGCTCTAGATGATGGAGAGGGTTTTGGTGGGTTTTGGGCCAAATTGGAGGGGTGTTGGGCTGCAACACACACGAGGCCTTTTCGGTCCCTCGGTTAACCGTTGGAGTATCAAACGAAGTCCAAATGATACGAAACTTGACAGGGTCTACCGGTAGTAAACCAAGGCCGCATGGCAAGTCTCGGTCCAATCCGGAAATGTTTAACCCCCACACACGAAAGAGGTAGAAAGGGCCACCTGAGGAGAACGAAGCGCCGGAATGCAAAACAGACAACGGGGAAAATGCTCGAATGCTTGAGATGAACACGTATGCAAATGCAATGCACATGATGACATGATATGAGATGCATGACAACGACAACAACACACGGAGACAAAACCCAAACCCGAGGAAATAAATATAACTTAACGCCGGAAACGGCAACAGTTGGAGTACAAATAGGGAAAGTTATATCCGGGGTGTTACACATCGTCTGACCTGCGGACCCACCGTGACCAGCGCCAAGTTCTTCGGGAACGAGCCCATGAAGACGCTCGAACCACTATCGAGCACCGGCGCGGAGCACGCCACCAGTCAGACAGGCAAGCAGGGCCTGCTGTGAACCACCCGGCCCCGGAGAGCCCTGGAGGCCTACCTTACGAGGTAGGCTGTTCGGCTTTTACCCGTGAGCTGCGGCAGTTCCAGTGGCCCACTCACCGCACCTTCAAACCTGACGTTGGCGAAAAGTACAATGACAAGACTCACCCGTCTGAGTTCCTCAACATCTACACCATCGCGATGCAAGCCGCCGGAGCCCGCGATGATAAGGTGCTTGTGAATTACTTTCCATTGGTTCTTAAACCCAACGCCATGTCGTGGTTGATGCACTTGCCGGTAGACTCTATTTCCTCCTGGTCGGATTTGTGCCATGAGTTTGTGGGCGCCTTTAATGGAGGTCACCAAGCCCATGGCCAAGCAAGCGACCTGCATGTCATTCCCCAGAAGGGAGGCAAGAGTCTGCGCAAGTATATACAGAGGTTCAGCCGGGTACAGTACAATATCCCTGATATTCACCCTGCCGCCATCATCAGCGCGTTCCATCAGAACGTGCGTAACCGCAAGATGCGCGAAGAACTGGCAATGAACAAGGTGAAAGATGTGGTAGAACTCTATGTTCTTGCCGACAGATGTGCCCGAGCTGAAGAGGGAAGGAAGTACCCTGGCGAAGATGCCGGCGTGGAAACCGACTCCTCAGATGAGGATACTGCCGCCCCGGCGAAGAAAGGCCAGCGCCGCAATAGGAAGCGCAAAGGTAAAGCTGTGCTTGCCGTCGAGGGATCTGACGACACCGGCTCCACGAAGAAAACCAAGGCAGATGACCCCGGCAAGGAAATTGTCGGTTGTGTCGCCTGCCGGGCCTTGGCAGCTGGCGAGAAGCCAGGAAACTCTGACAAGCAATACTGCAAGATCCATCACACCAAAGGCCATGATCTCAAGAACTGCCGACAGGTTGAGCTCCTTGCTGAGAGGTAGAGGGCTGAATATGAGAGGCGGGACAAGGAGAAAGGCCAGGATGGTGCTGAAGGGTCCGGCAAGAAGCGTGACGGCCAGACGGGCCGTCGCGGCAAAGATAAACAGCAGGAGAGGCCCGCCCGGGGCCATGACAAAAAGCCAAAAGATGATGATCACGAAGAGGACGATGAGTCTGGTGACCAAGAATTTCAGAAAGCTACAGAGGCCATGTGCGTCGATGGTGGCGCCTCGCTGCATACCTCTCACCGCCAGCTTAAACAGTGGGCGCGTGAGATTACAGCGGCAGAACCGTCGTTTGATGCCCAAAGGCTGCTGAAGTGGTCCAGCACACCTATCATTTTTGACACTGAGGATCACACTGATCGCACTACTGTAGTCGGGTGCTTGCCATTGTTGGTTTCACCAACAATACGCAACCTCAAGGTGACAAAGATGCTAGTCTATGGCGGGGCCGGTCTGAACTTAATCTCGCCTGTCGTGATCGAGAAATTGCAGATTCCTGATGAAGACCTCGAAGAGACGGGCACGTTTCAGGGGGTCAACCCGGGAAGAAGTCAACCAAAGGGAAAGGTCACATTGCCCGTGACTTTTGATAGTGATCTGAACTACAGGACAGAAAGGATTGTGTTCGACGTTGCCAAGATCCCCTTGCCTTACAACGGGATCCTTGGCCGCCCAGCGCTGGCCAAGTTCATGGCGGCGTCACATTACGCCTACAACACCCTGAAGATGCCGGGGCCTGTGACGATCATCACCGTCCCATCAGACAAGAAGGATGCGCTAATTTGCGCTGACCAACTCTACCAACAAGCAGTTGCGGCAACCGCCGCTGCTAAGGCGCTTGGTCCTGCCGCTGGAGCCCCAGGAAGGCAAAAGAAGAAGACCGGTGAGACCTCAGGCACCCACTCCGGCAAGCGCACCTCTTCGGAGTGTAGCGCTCCCGTCGAGGACGTGCCAGAGAGCTCCGCCGACAGAAACAAGAAGTCCAGGGCCACACCGCCGGGAACCAAGAAGGTTTCTGTCAAGGAGGACGGCACGGGAGGAGCTTTTACCATAAGCTCCACCCTTGACGACAAATAGGAAGACGCGCTTGTCACCTTCCTGCGTGTGAATGTCGATGTGTTTGCATGGCAAGCATCCGACATCCCCGCCGTTCCCAGTGAGGTGATTGAGCACCACCTTGCTGTCTGTCCTCATGCATGACCCATCAAGCAGAAGGTCAGAAAGCAAGCTTTGGAACGACAAGAGTTCATCACAGAGGAGATCCGGAAACTGGAAGCAGCGGGTTTGGTAAGAGGAGTGCTCCATCCAACGTGGTTGGCCAATCCGGTGGTAGTGCACAAGGCAAATGGGAAGTGGAGGTTGTGTATTGATTACATAGATATTAATAAGGCTTGTCCCAAAGACCCCTTCGCGTTGCCGCGCATCGACCAGATTGTTGACTCCACAGCTGGGTGTGATCTGTTGTCATTCCTCGATGCCTACTCCGGCTACCACCAGATCTTCATGACAAGGGAAGATGAAGAGAAAACGACATTCATCACCCCATGTGGTACGTATTGCTTTATACGGATGCCTTTCGGGTTGAAGAGTGCTGGTTCAACGTTTGCAAGGGCGGTCCAGATTGGTTTTGAACCCCAGCTCCATAGAAATATGGAAGCTTATATGGATGATATAGTGGTCAAAACCAAGAACAGGGCAACCCTCATATCAGATTTACAAGAAACGTTTGCAAACCTACGCAATATCAATCTCAAGCTGAACCCTGAGAAGTGCGTCTTCGGCATCCCGTCTGGCAAGCTTCTCGGGTTCTTTGTGTCACAACGTGGGATAGAGGCCAATCCGGACAAGATCAAAGCTATAGAGCAGATCGAAGCGCCCAAGCGAGTCAAGGATGTCCGTCGGCTTGCTGGTTGCGTTGCCGCCATGAGCAGGTTCATTTCCAAGTCCGCCGAGCGCGCCCTTCCCTTTTTCAAGATTTTGAAAAAGGCGGGCCCGATGGAGTGGACGCCAGAAGCCAAAGAAGCATTGCAAGATTTGAAGAGGTACCTCTCCTCCGCGCCAATACTAGTTGCGCCTAGGCCACAGGAACCGTTGCTGCTGTACATGGCGGCAATGAACCAGGTGGTCAGCGCCGCACTAGTGGCGCAGAGAGAAATTGATGATGAGGTAATAGCAGTGACGGAGCCCGATGCCACTGATGCCGAGATGATGTAGCCAATTGAAGTGCTGCCGAAGAAGAAAATGATGCAGCACCCGATCTACTTTGTTAGTTCCCTCCTGCAGGGGGCTAGATCAAGGTACCCCGGTGTGCAGAAACTGCTCTTCGGCCTTCTTATGGCCTCGAGGAAGCTGCGTCACTACTTCCAGGTGCACGAAATCACTGTCGTCACTCGCCTTCCTCTGCAACAGATATTGCACAATCCAGACGCAACGGGAAGGATCGTAGAGTGGGCACTAGAACTGTTTAGCTTTGGCCTCAAGTTTGAGAGTACCTCGATGATTCAAAGCCGAGTCCTGGCGGAGTTCATTGCAGAATGGACCGCGACGCCTGACGAAGAAACCCAAGAGACTGCTCTCCCCAGCAAGGAGGCAAGTTGCGACTGGATCATGTACTTTGATGGAGCTTTCTCCTTACAGGGCGCCGGGGCTGGCGTACTGCTTGTCGCGCCCACCGGAGAGCACCTCAAGTATGTGATCCAGATGCACTTCCCCAGGGAGGTGTTAACAAACAATACGGCTGAGTACGAAGGGCTGCTTGCCGGTCTTAGGATCGCGGTGGACCTCGGAATCAAGAAACTCGTCGTCAGAGGCGACTCGCAACTTGTCGTCAAGCAAGTCAACAAGGATTACCAGAGCCCGTTGATGAAGGCCTACGTCGATGAAGTGAGAAAGCTGGAAGAGCATTTTGACGGTATACAGGCAGAATACGTTCCCCGAGCGGAGAATGATATCGCCGATTACCTGTCAAAACGCGCTGCCCTCAAGCTACCTGTGGAACCAGGTACCTTTGTGCTTCGGCTAACTCAGCCATCCATTGATCCATCAACGGAGCAGAACAAGAGGAGAAAAATCAGGGCCCGACAAGTACTTTCCTGCCGAGCTCCCCGAAGCCGCCGGCAAGGATGTTGCCGGAGACACTGAGCCCGCCACGGGACGGCTAGCTCCGACAGAGCATCAAGCTCTTGCCATGGAGACAGCCACTCCGATAGCGGAGGAAATGCCTTTAGTCCTCGCCGTCGAGCCCCAGGCTCTAGCGTGGGCACAACATACCGTCTGATTCCTCCAAACAGGGGAACTTCCTGAGGAGCAGGAAGAAGCGGAAAAAGTAGCCCGTCGCTCTACTATGTACCAGTTCGTCGATGACGTCCTGTACAGAAAGAGGCCGAACGGCGTGAAATTGAAGTGTATCCCTCAGGAGGAAGGACTGGGGCTGTTGGCGGAGATACATGGAGGCATATGTGGATCCCACATCGGGTCAAGGGCCCTTGCCGGCAAAGCGTTTCGGCAAGGCTTCTTCTGGCCCACCGCCCTCCAGGATGCGACGACACTAGTCACCAGGTGTGAAGCGTGTCAGTTCCATTCAAAGAAGCTTCATCAGCCAGCTCAAGCCCTTCAAACCATTCCTCTCTCCTGGCCTTTCTCGGTCTGGGGGCTCGGCATACTGGGCCCTTTCCCCCGCGTTGTCGGGGGCTTTGAGTACTTGTACGTTGCAATCGACAAGTTCACAAAGTGGCCAGAAGTGGAAGCAATGAGGAAGGTCACAACACAGTCAGCCGTCAAGTTCTTCAAAGGACCGGTGTGCCGTTTTGGTGTACCCAATAGGTTATCACCGACAACGGCACGCAGTTCACAAGCCACACCTTCATGCAATATATTCAAGACCTCGGCAGCAAGGTTTGTTTCACTTCCGTTGCTCACCCACGAAGCAATGGTCAAGCTGAGAGGGAAAATGCTGAAGTACTGCGAGGCCTGAGGACAAAGACCTTTGACAGACTGCACAAGAGTGGAAGGTGCTGGATTGATGAATTGCCGGCGGTTCTTTGGTCAATCAGAACGACACCAAATCGAGCCACCGGCCAGACACCCTTTGCCCTGGTATAGGGGGCAGAAGCAGTTCTCCCCACGGAACTCATATACGGGTCACCTCGAGTACTCGCTTATGACGAGCTTGAGCAAGAGCAATTGCGGCAAGATGACGCAACGCTCCTTGAGGAAGATCGTCTTCGGGCGGCTGTGAGAGCAGCATGCTACCAGCAAGCCTTGCGCCGCTACCGCAGCCGCAAGGTTCAAGCCCGAAGCTTTGAGGAAGGCGACCTTTTTCTTCGGCGTGTTCAATCAGCCAAGAATTCCAATAAGTTGACGCCAAAGTGGGAAGGCCCTTATCGGGTAATACGAGTCACCAGGCCCGGCGCAGTCCGCCTGGAGACCGAAGATGCCGTTCCGGTGAGTAACCCCTAGAACATTGAGCATCTTCGCAAGTTTTACCCGTGAGGCACGGCTTGCCGGGCCCCCCGGCAAGCCACACCAGCAGGGGCAGGAAGCTCGGTGCCACCTCCGGCCCAAGTCTTGTCTGATTTGTTCGACGCTCTGGCAACATTGATGTCCGTGGAGGTAGACGCAGTAGCCAGGGATCAGCATGATGCGGAGATTGCAAAGGTGAAAGATCAGATAGCCCAGGCCAAAGCGGACCTGGCAGTAGAGAACGCCAGGATGGCTACGGAGCGGGCCGAGTTGGAAGCACAGGCTTACCAGATTAGACTGGATCAGAATGCTTCAGAGGAAGTCATGAGAAGAAGGTACCGATCACGTCTCCCGTCGGTTTATGAGCCGCAGAATCTTTTCAACACGCCAGGTGCAGGGGCTGGTAACCAACCCACACTAAATCGGGCGGCGCGCCGGGAGCAGGAGCGCCGGTTCAGCCGCGCACGACGGACCTACCTCGCCAGAACAACATTGTACCATCAACGCCGCTCGGGCATTATTCCAACCCGTTGGACAACATTGTGGCCGTTGCGTCACGCCTGGTGGCCCTCCCAACTGACGGCGAGTCACCAGTTGCAGTGGAAGCACGTCAGGCCAGGGATCTCCTTCAGACAGCACTAAATCAACAGCAAGCATATTCACACAGCCGTGAGAGGATTCACTCCACTCCCCGCCCAAGCCGGAGTTATAGCAGACACGTGGAAGACGAACCGGCCGTGTCCAGTAGTGCACGCCGCCGAAATTCTCCACGAGGGAACAACCCGGCTGGGGGAGGTGCTAATGTGCAAGATGTTGTGGACCATGGCCGCGCACGTCAAGAGGCCGAGTTGACAGCTCGACACGAGGCACGACAGCATACTCCGGTTCACCCCACTGCCTCCGTGGAGCCAGGGGCGATGTTCAATTCCTTAGGGGTACCGTGTTTATCTCCTGCTTTGCGTAATGTGCGACTACCCAAGGATTTCAAGGGACCTCATAAGGTACCAAATTATACCGCCGATTTGCAGCCAGAGGCGTGGGTGGAGAGCTATGAGATGGCAATGGAGATGTTAGATGTGGACGAGGCGGTGTGTGCTAAATATTTCGCCATGATTGAAAGTGCGTTATATCGACTAGAGGGGGGTGAATAGGCGATTTTTATGAAATTCTTCACTGAGGAATTTGCCGGTGAGGAAATTCCTTAGCGAAGAACTACTAGCAGCGGAATAAGTACTCAAAAGTAAACATAACAGAATACAAGCATAGTCATCATGATGAAATGAAGACAGGCATAGAGTACAGGAAACGTAATCACAGGATAACACAGGATGAAGACAAACAGACTAAAGAAATTAAACTGAGGAAATTGAGAAAGTCTTCAGTCAAAGTCTTCAAACACAGATATGATCAAACACACAACACAATTATGAGGAAATGAAAGAGTTGAGGAAATAGAACCGGTAAGCTTGGTGAAGACAATGATTTGGTAGACCAGTTCCAACTGCTGTCTCAGTTGTACGTCTGGTTGGAGCGGCTGAGTATTTAAACTCGAGGACACACAGTCCCGGACACCCAGTCCTGAACACGCAGCTCAGGACACCCAGTACTCACCGTATTCTCCTTGAACTAAGGTCACACAGACCTCGTCCAATCACTCGTGGTAAGTCTTCAGGCGACTTCCAAACCTTCACAAACTTGGTCACTCGGCGATCCACAATTCCTCTTGGATGCTCTAGACCATGACGCCTAACCGTCTGGAAGAAGCACAATCTTCAAAGGTGACAAGCGTCGGATCCACTCAGGATCAATCTCTTCAGTGATGCTCAATCACTTGGGGTTTGTAGGTGTTTGGGTTTTTGGTTTTTCCTCACTTGATGATTTTCGCTCAAAGTCCTCAGAGGATGGGTTGCTCTCAAATGACAAGTGTCAGTTTCTCTCGGAGCAGCCAACCAGCTAGTGGTTGTAGGGGGCGGCTATTTATAGCCTAGGGAGCAACCCGACATGATAAGACATAAATGCCCTTCAATGATATGACCGTTAGGTGGATAGATATTTTGGGACAGCTGGCGCATAGCACAGCAACGGTCGGAATTTTGAGTAGCAAAATCCTCAGGGCTATCATGTTCCTCACTGTGTAGGCAATCCGCACTGGCAAATTCCTAAATCCTCTGTCAGGACAAAGTCATCAGAGACCATAAGAACTTCGTCTCTGTCACTGAAGAAATTGACTGAACTGTATGAGATTTCCAATGGCTTCACTCGAAGGGATTGGTAGGTGTAGGATTTTGAGTTGAGCATCACATGGAAAATTTTCCTTAGTATTTCCTCGACCCTCTTTAACAGTACGGTGTTTCCTATGACTCAAGAAAGATAAAAACAAAACTATGAAAATGAAAGTCTTCAAGCTTCATATTCCTCGCATGAATATCAAGTCTTCACGGACACACCAATTTCTTCACTTTCAAAGTCTTCATGAAAGTCTTCAGAAATATCAAAATCTTCAGTCGAAGATATTCATTTTTAGGGGTCGACTTTTCCTGTAAATATCAAACTCCTCATAGACTTATAGACCTGTGTACACTCACAAACGCATTAGTCCCTTAACCTATAAGTCTTCAATACACCAAAATCACTAAGGGGCACTAGATGCACTTACAATCTCCCCCTTTTTGGTGATTGATGACAATATAGGTTAAGTTTTCAACGGGGATAAACATATGAAGTGTAACTACTGATATTGAGGAATTTGATTGCAAGATATAGAAGAACTCGCCCTGAAGATGTGCATTGTGAGGAATTTGCCTTTGAAGCAATGCACACTTGAAGAGTTGAATCATGGAGATCTCCCCCTATATCTTGTAATTCATACACACATTTAACATATAATATGAAGAATTTGAAATGCATGATGAAATATGGTGCCTGATGAAATTCAGCATGCGTGCAATAATATTACGAGGAATAAGCATGCAGAATAGTGCATCAAAAGTATCAGAGCACAGTGCATCAAAAGTAACAGAGCACCATCGGGTTTAAGATTACAACTCGATCCAATAAAGTTTCAGAAGAACAAGAGTTGTAACTTAGCAAAAAAACGCCCATATAGTAGACCCGCTTGAAGACTAACTCATATTTCTCCCCCTTTGTCATCGAATGACCAAAAGGATCGAAAATGAGGACTAACGCCCCTGAAGATAATCATGTTGATGAAGGAGCGCTAGAGTTGTTGGGGTCGTTTGTTGATGTAGGGCCTGCCGCAGTGTCGTCCAAATCTTCATGTTCATCAGTGTCGCGCGATGAAGAAAATGAGCTGGCCACCAGAGAAGGAACCTGGACCTTCTTGAATTTCTTCGGTGGAGGTGCAGACCAGTCAAAATCTTCTTTGCGACCCATGTTCTTCAGATCTTCTTCACCATACAGATGTGACAGGATTTCCCAGGTGCGACCGAAGACTTGATGGAGGTAGTAGTGGTTTTTCTTCACTGCATTGTGTGTGGCAGTCATGTTGTGAAGAAGTGAACCAAACTGACGCTTAACCCATTTGTGATTTCGATCCACCTTCTGGTGAAGACTAAGCAGAAGTTCACGGTCAGTCATCACGCGCGGAGCAGTGGCTTGAGGAGTGGACTTAGGTGCATTGGCAGAGTGTGGCAGAGTCATCATTGGTGGAATAAGATGCAGCTTTGCGAAACTGACCATACAATGGACGAATGCCTTCAACTATTACAGCTGGTGCCTTGCCCTTCCCATCAACTGAGGAATATGTCTGCTTGAGGACTTCAATTGGGGGCAAGCAGCTGAGGTGATTCTGGAAATCAGCTTTGTAGTTGAGTGAAGACCTTGTCCTAAGTAATCTCATAATCCAACGTGCATAAGGCTTCAGCTCAAACGGAGACAGTGCAACATTGGCCATAGTCCTCATGAAGAAATCGTGATAATTGACAGGAATGCCATGAACGATGTTGAATACCAGATTCTTCATGATGCCAACAATTTCCTCATCAGATGAGTCGTGGCCTTTGATGGGACTGATTGTCCTCGTAAGAATACGATAGACAGTTCTGGGAACGTACAGCAATTCCTTCACGAGGAATTTGGTTCTTGGTGCCTGACCTGGCTTCAAAGGTTTCATCAGCACCTGCATGTAATGATGTGTGAGCTCAGGTTCACTGTAGATGCAGCGGGCTTCTTCAAGGGGAGGACTGAGTGGTAGAGCACGAAGCAATTCAGAGGTTGGTGCAGTGTAGTGAGTGTTTTCAAACATCTAGTCCAGCACCCATGAATTCACATCTTCAGCATCTCCGGTGATGTGCAGCGTTGCATAGAATTGAAGAATCAGTTCTTCATTCCAATCGCAGATGTCAAAGCAAAAGTTGAGCAGTCCAGCGTCGTGAAGAACACTGAGGACTGGTGCGAAGCACGATAGAGGTTCCATATCCATGTGAGGAATATGCTCATGGTAGAAGATTTTCTCCTTGTTGAACAGCACTGAGGAATAGAAATTTGCTTGACTGGCAGTCCAGAAACGCCTCTTCCTAATGCGAGCAGAGTCATATGGGTTGTAATCTTCAAAGAATACGTGCTTGCCGAAGAAATCATTAGCCTTGAATTTTTGCTTGCGTGAGAAAGGATCCTTTGGCTTCGGCAGAGGAGTGTCAGTGAGTTGCATCACCACCTCAGGAATCTCAATCGTAGGTTCTTCAGGCTGAGGAATTTCTGGTTCCTCCTAAGTGGCAGTCTGCGTCGTTGGTTGTTCGGCAGCAGCAGTTTCTTCAGCACTAGTGGCTGGAATTTCCTCATGGACAGATGCAGTGAGATGAGTTTCTTTAGAGCCCATGTGAATAGTTTGTGTGGGGGACCGAGGAATTTGCTGTAGAGGGGTGAACATTGGAGAGTTTGGATGCTGACTTTCCCAGAATTCATCACTGATTACGGGTGTGGAGCAGCCAATATCCACATCTTCATCTTCCATTTCTTCAATGCCAGCCTCTTCAGCTGTGAACTGAGGCATAGGCGAGGAGATGATAGGTGTTGAAGGGATCGCATCCACTTCAATTTCTTCATCCAACAGTTCAGACGAAGCAGCAGAAGGAGTTTCTTCATCAGATCTGCTGGGGATCACATATTCTTCATCAAAAGGAATAAGGTCCTTTGATGGCCTGGTTGAGATGGGAACAACATCAATCGGATTTGCAAACGAACTTGTCATAGGCTTCATTTTCTTCGGAGCTGAAGAAACTGAAGCAGCTGATGCTTTCCTTTTCTTCACTGCAGCACGCTCTGCAACCTTGGTCTTCTTCACATCTGATGCAGATGGAAGGATTGGAGTTGAAGTTGGTGCAGGAGCAGCTGAGGAATCTGGTTGATTTTCTTCAGGCACAGCTGATGCAGTTGCCCTGAGTTCTTCAGTTTCTTCAGGCACACCACTAGTGGGTGCCCTGGCAATTTCTTTAGCGGCTGGAATGCAGTCATCAGCCCTGGAACTCACATTATCTTCAGCAGCCTGATTGTCATCAGCGGTGCTGGCATTTTCTTCAGTAGGCTGAGCAGATGCTTCAGCCTGAGGAATTTCCTGTTGCGTTGGGGCTGCAACATTGGAAGTGAAGTTATTCGCAAGTTTCACAAAATGAACCTTGGCTCCAAGCCAATCAGAGCGATATGCGTTAAAGTTATCACTGAGTTTCTTAATCTCAGTCTGAATAGTGACAAGTTCTTCAGTTGTCATAGAGACAACATTTTTCTTTAGATAGTGCTCTTTCTTGTACTGCGCTTTCTTGATCTGCCTGGCCTTCTCAAATTTCCACTTTTCTTCTTGAATGAAGTGGGTCAGCATGTGACTCTGGCCAGGAGTCAGCTTGAAGTCAGGCAAGGGAGTGTTGGGGTCCTTGTGCCAATCATCAATGTAGTCGAGGATTAGCTTGGGATCCAAAAGCAGTGGCACCTCTGATCCCTTGGCTCTAGCGGCCCTGACTTGCCTGTCTCTGATGATTTCTGCAAGTTCATCATCATCAGCTTCGTCTTCATCATACGGCACTTGGAAAGCGACTTGCTTCTTTTGAGGACTTGGGCGAGGACCTCGTCCAGCAGTGGCCTTTGTCTTCAGCATTGAGGGGCCAGCTGAGGAACTTGTTGCAGCTGAGGAACTAGCTGAGACACCTAAGGCAATGGAGATGCCGGCAGTCCTTTGGCACGAGGCGAGATGCACAGGTGCTGAGGATTTGGTCGAAACAGCTGAAGGCTTTGGCGGAGGAGCTGAGGACTTTGGAGGAACAGGAGCAGCATGAGGAATTGTCCGTGAGGGCTTTGATGATTCAGGCCATGAGGGCATTGCTGAGTAACTTGGCCTGTGTGCAGGCTTCTTATACATAGCCTTCTTTGGCTTGATAGCAGAGGCCTCAGCAGAGGTAGCGACAGCGGCAGAGTCTTCATTGAATTTCCTCACTGCTTCTCTGGCTTGCTTAGCCAACTTGGTTTGGCACTTGGCCCATTCATCAGGATAGTCCTCACCGCGCTTGAGGCTGGTGGGATCTGCTACTTGGCCAGGTGCCAATGGAGCTCTTGGGCATGGAGGATTGAGTGCGAATTTCTTCATGTACTTAGGAGTGACATATCTGTACTCCCTCCATTCTCTTGCCCATCTCCTCTCTATCCTCTATTTGCGCACTTTGTGCTCATTCTTGGTTTCCTCAATAGGTGTGCAGTACCCAGCATATATGTCATCAGGGATCTCAAACGCTGTATTTACCTCAGGCCTCTTTCCTCCCTTCTGTGGCCTTTTACCATCAGCCATTTTCTTCAGTTGAGGAATTTGAACAATCGAATTCTCTGAAGAAGTATGCAACTTTTCTTCAAGGAACGCTGCAAATGAGTTAAGTTGATGAGAACCTAGTGATTCAGCAGCTAACATGTGTACCTGTGAACAGAGTATAGTTGCGAGGAATTTGGAGAGGTCATATGCGTTCTCAGAAGTTTTTTTCAAAAAGAACAAGTTTGAGGAATTTGACCAGATGAGTCTTGATGATTTTCACTAAGCGTTCTTTGTCTTAGGTTCCAGAGTTGTATAGATCGAAGATCCACACAATTGAGGAATCTTGAAGAAAAATGATGCTTAGAGAAACGAATCAAGAACAGATGACTTTGTGAGGTGTTCAGTGTGTGAAGATATGAAGAAGAACACTTTTGAAGATTTTGTAGAGAATCATTCGAATCAACGAGGGCAGTAAAAGTAACTTTTAATTACCCTGGATGAAGAACACGACAAACTGGAGTGAGGAGATGTGAAGTTCGTTTGTGCAGATCTTCCACGTCCTAACTTGGCGAAGGAAGACGGCTACGGCGGCGGCGGAGTGAAGATGTCCGCAGTCGGCGCGAGTACGTCGGCGACGAGGTCGAGGCAGTGAAGCTCTTCCTCATCGGCAGCGATGAAGTAGCGGCGGCGCTAGGGTTTGAGAAGCTCGAGCTGGAGAGAGAGGTTGAGCGGAGTAAAAGAAGTGAGGAAGGGAAGGAGGGGTATTTGTAGCCACGGTGAAAAACTGCTCGCCCGAAGAAATTGGACGAACGTGCCCCTGACCCTTCTCATTCGCATGACATGTGTCACCCACTTAGTGAGAGGTGGAGATCGTGTTAGATCGTGGGTGAGTGGATAAGTGTATCGTGGGATGCGGAACGGTTTGAGCGGCAAAGCCGAAAATTTAGATAAGATAGGTTTTAAAGTTCCATTCGCAATTTCTTCAGCTGACAAGGACACAGTGAAGATTTTGAACGAGTTTCAAATAGAACGCACATGAAGAATTTGTGAACAGATTGGGTTGAGTATAGCATAGAGGGGAAGGGTCCGATCACATTCACTTAGCACAAAACCAACTTGCAGAAATAGCAATAAGTGAATGCTGTAGAGGACATAAACTCATTTATATATATATTGCCAATGAAGAAAAACGACGGAACCAGTGAAGAGTATGCAAAGTTGAAGAATATGAATAATTTGAGAAATTTCAACTTTTGGTGGTGGCGTGACCCACTGTATAAGAATGACGATTTCAGACACCACATACAATTATCATAGGGTTCTGAGAATCAAATTTCTTCATTAATTTCTTCACACTAAGAGTGTCATTCTTCATTGATTGAAGAAAAACGTTTCTTCATGTGTTGCACATCTAAGTCATCAATTTTGCATAAGTGTTAGGATGAGTGTCCTTTTCAAAGAACATTCGAAGATTCTAGGATATTTAGGTCACACCGCAACTTGCTAAATCTCTTCTCATCCAAGGGCTTTGTGAAGATATCAGCTAGTTGTTCTTCAGTCCTCACATGCTCAATAGAAATGTCGCCCTTCAACACATGATCACGAAGAAAATGATGACGAATCTGAATGTGCTTTGTCTTTGAGTGCTGAACTGGGTTGTGAGCAATCTTGATGGCACTCTCATTGTCACAGAGGAGAGGCACATTCTTCATGTTGACGCCGTATTCCTTGAGAGTTTGCTTCATCCATAGCAATTGGGCACAGCAAGAACCAGCGGCAATGTACTCAGCTTCAGCAGTAGATAGTGATACGCAGTTCTGTTTCTTCGAGGACCAACAGACTAAAGATCGTCCGAGGAAATGACATGTACCAGATGTTGAGTTGCGATCCACACGATCACCAGCATAGTGAGAGTCAGAATATCCAACAAGATCAAAAGCCGAGCCCTTGGGGTACTGTCGTGGTTTTGCCATGGCAGATGTCCTAGAGAAAGGACTTAGTCGTGGAGCCATCGCGATGGGTTAGCTTGAAGGGGTTAAAGCAGACACAGGGACGCAAGAGAGTTTATACTAGTTCGGCCCCTTCGATGAAGGTAAAAGCCTACGTCAAGTTGTGATGGGATTTATGGGGTTTCGATGACTAGGGAGCAAACAAGCTTCGCCTATGTCTCGAGTTGTTGTCTGTTGTCTGAACCGCCGCCGGGTCGTCCCCTTATATACATGGGTGATGCCCGTCGGTTCACAGATTCCCAATACCGGTTCATAGATGTGTCCGGTTTGGTCTCTACTTATTCCTAACTTACAATACAAGTTACATACCAACGCCGGTTTACGGCTACAGGCCTTGAACCGACTATGGGCCTTGAGCCCTCATCTGCCTTCTTGGGTTTCAACATAGTTAACTACTGAAGAAGTTAACCCGGCCCAGATAGGCCGGTTTACGCCCAGTAGTGATATCCTCAACATTAGGCCCCAGATTGATTTGAACAGGTTCATGTCAATCCTTAGCAAAAATCTTCATCTTCAACACCTTCTTGTAGTTTGTTGAATCACCGTGACGTCATCTTCTTTGGTCGTCGTAAACCGGCGTGATGTCACCTGTTATAAAGAAACTTATCCATGATACCTTTTTTGTTTAATAGGTCTGCGACAATCGAGGCGACAACTCCGTTTCCAGATCCACGGTTCCTTGATTTTCGCGCCTGACACATGCCCCTTGCCTTATAAATAAGACCGAAGGGTCATTTCTTTTTCCCCTTCATGCCCTTCTGCTTCGTCTTCCCCGCGTCGTCCAGCTTCGGAGCTCCGCCGCTGTCGACGACTTCTGCTCCAACCTTGGCTGCTGCCTCACCCTGATTGTACCAGAGCATCACGGCGACCTTCTGTTTCTTCCTCGGCTCCGGTGAGTTCTTCACCTTTTCCTCCGTAGATCCGTTCTAGGGTTTCCAAGTTCTTCAGTGTTCATCGTCTGCTTCGTACTCATATGATAGATCCTAGATGAACCTGTGAACCTTTGCTCTGTGTAGCGGTAGTTCTTAGCATCCGCCTTTACTTATATGCCTCAAGACCATAGATCTACCTGTATCTCTGCCCATTGATTCAGTACTGTTCTTTTTTGAACCTTGAATATTTTCCTTCTTTTCTGAACTTGCTTCAGATCCGTCACTGTAGAGAAATCTTGTGAAATCTGTTTTTGTACACTTATCTATCCGCAATCTCAACTGTTTCAATGCTTAGATCCGGCGGTTTAACTTTGTAGAAAAATTGCCAAACCGGTATATATCATTAGTCCCCTTGTTGAACCGCCAGATGCTGTTGCTTCATAAAACTCCGGTTTAGATAGAGCTGTCTCCGGTTTAACATTGTACATACCAATGCACTTTAATAAATGCATTCTTGAACCGGAATTACCTATCTTGTAGATTTCATCATGGCCAAGCAAGTATATGAGTGCAACTGGGTTCCTTCTCACGTCACAGAGACTCAACTGAATAATTTAGTCCCGATTGGCGCTTTAGGCAGCAAAAACACCATCCATTGGAGAGCTCCTGGCAAAGAATGCCCTCCCACACCTCAAGAAGGAGAGGTTGTCGTTTTCGTAGATCACTTAGCCCGGGGCTTTAAGCCGCCCGGTTCTAAATTTTACCGGGACGTTTTAGCCGATTTTCAACTCCACCCACAAGACACTGGTCCCAACTCTGTTACAAACGTGTGTCACTTCCAAGTGCTCTGTGAGGTGTTTTTTCAAGAGGAGCCCACAGTGGAGTTGTTCAGAGACTATTTCCATCTAAACCGCCGTACTGAGTTTTCTGACGGTTCCAATATGGAATTGGGCGGTGTGGCGATTCAGAAAAGGAAAGAGGTCACATACCCTCACGCCAAGCTGCACAGCCACCCCAAAGAGTGGAATCAAACATGGTTCTATTGCAGAGACACTTCCCCCGCTGGTGAAAATCCTTTGCCTGGCTTTCGTCTGGAGCGGCTTAGCAATACACACCCCTTTCCACAAAGGTTGACTGCCAAGGAGAGAAGCAAATACGCTCCTCAACTGTCCAAGCTCAGAGCCTTCATGGCCAATGGTTTAACAGGAGTTGATCTCGCTCGCTGTTGGATATCGTGGAGCATACTGCCCCTTAGTCAGCGCTCCGGTTTGATGTGCGAGTATACTGGCAGTGTTGATGACCCATTGCGACATGCTAACATCCAGCTTACCGATGAAGAAATCACAGAGGCTGTGAATAAAATGCTGAATGAACCGGAACACGTCTGTGCTCGAACCGGCCTGCTTCCCTTCTGTGCCACCAACAAACCGCCAGCTGTAAGAGTTTGATTGTTCTTTTTTCTGAACTTGTTATTGATATATCTGGTCATTGTTTAATATCAATGCCTATTTAAACAGGGCAATGATCCATTTTGGAGCAAGAAACTGCCGCAGGAGAAACCAGAAAAACCAGACAAACCGGAAAGATCAATCCGGCAAAAGACTAAAGCTGTGAAGAAGACTACCCATAGGAAAAGAACCACTGCATCCTCTGATCCGGCCGCTGATGACGATGTGGGTAACCCGGACCTTGAGGTAGAACTTGATTCACTTGGCTTATTTTTCACGCGCCTTATTGATGATGATATTTGTCAGGATGATGCTGAAGCCAGTCATGCTGATGTTGCAGAGGTAATTATTATTTCCTCCGATTCAGATCCTTTGCCTTCACTAAAAATCCGTCAGGCAAACCAGAAGGTTAAATTTTCTCATCCTCTTGCTTACTTGGATCCCAAATTTCTTATGAAGGCCCAACAGCACGAAGCTCGCCGCACGACCCGGCATAGTGGCCAGGTAGTTACCTCCGCCGATTTACCGAATAGTCCGGTTCGGAAACGCCATTCAAAGGTCTCTAATTTGCCTGTCAGTGCTTGTCCTAAAATGGGCTGTTTTCGTCAACCTCTTAATCCGTCTGACTCCGATTATCAGGTCACTTCCCATTCATCATCTGGCGAGTCATCAGCTACCCAGCTGCCGCCGCTCAAAACGATGCTTGGGTAAGCCATACTTATCATAATGCTTCTAGTGTATTACTTTGTAGCATATACTGTACTGACCTTTGTTACTCCTTTCAGGGCCAAGCCTAAGCCAAGCAAGAAGGCTTTCCTAGATAAAGCGGCTGAAGAAGATGCTATTCCTGAACCGGACAGAGTACTCAACCCTGAAGCGGCCATCCGTGAGGATGTGCCAAACGACCCACCACCACAAGATGATGAGTTTATTACTGAAGAGAGACATGTTGATACCTCCGGTCCTGTTGACCAGCCCAGAAGCCCCATCCGGATTGAGAAATCCTCCAGTCCATCCAAGTCTACCGATAAACTGACGGCCCCAATGCAAACCGGCGACGCCAAGGATGATGAAGTTGTTATTACTGGCATTGGCCATACAGAGCCAAGCAATCATGTCGCTTTGTCTAAACATACTGCCAAGGAAGAATTTTCTGCCTTTGGCAAGGGCAAGTGGAATGTTGATCTGGCGACTTACGCTGCTCTGAACGCCCAAGACATCCATTCCAGCTATCTGAACCGGCTGTATACCAGTCGTGACTATGAAGCCGGTCTGGTTAACATGATGAAAGATAAATATGAGGTAACTTCCATATGCTCTTTCCTGCTTGTATGCTTCAATTCTTGCTGACTCGCCTAGCCCCCAAGGACCGGTTTGTAATCTTCTTTCAAACTGGGACTTACTAACATAAATCTTAAAGCCTCGAAATTCACTGATGTAGCCCCCAAGGGCCAGTTCAACTTAGTGTACTTAAACCGGGACTTAAGTAATTAATATCACTGCATCAGAACTTATTTGAACAAATAGCCATTAGCCCCCAAGTGCCAAGTTGAATACTTGTATTGAGCTTGGGACTTTATTATCAAGTGAAATATGAAGATCAAATAGGCATTATCCCCCAAGCGCCAAGTGCATAACTTGTTATGTGGTTGGTGCTTCAATTCTTGCACTGCTTGCTGAATCATATAACTGTCTGTATGCAGGCTGAGCTGAAGACAAAAGAGACCCAAATCGCCGATCTCCAAGAAAATGTGAAGTCCCAACAGACTGAAACCTCAAAAGCAAAAGAGGAGTTGACCAGCGCCTTAAGCGTCATGGAACAGCTTAAGAAGGATTTCAAGAAGGAGCGGGCGGATTGGGCTACTGAAAAATCCGCTTTAACCAAACAAGTAGAAGACGCCGAGGCTGCACTAAAACCGGTGGTGGATGAACTGACCAGCATAAAGCGGCATGTGCATGCCATGACCGCTGCTATCTTTGGTAAGCCGGTTGGATTTCTGAATTGATTCTGCCATCTTACAGAGCTGCAGGTTTGTTAACCCTTTCTGATATTTTAGGGACACGCATTGGTCATTTGGGGTCAGATGTGCGGAAGAAATTGAAAGCCGCCTATACGTTGATCGAACAACTGGACACCGGTGCACAGCGGATCATCTGTACTGCATCCCACAACACGCCGGCGCCCACTTTGATTCAGGACACTCTGCAGAAACTGTCGGTGCTTCCTGCCCGGTTTGAAGAGCTGAAGAAATCTGCTGCCCGAACCAGTGCGATAAATGCCTCAATCCGGGCAAAAGCTTGGGTGCCAGATTTTGATCCTATTGAAGCGGCTCAGGGCTATCCCAGCTTGAAGGAAGACGGTTCAGAGTTTAGTGAAGCGGATCTGCGAGCAATAAACCGGGAGGTGCGTCCGCTAGCTTGTCAATTGGCTGAAGAAGCAGACTTGTCTCATTATCAAGCCCAATATGACAATCAAAACAAGCGAGTAGCTGCACCAATTCATGAAGCGGAAAATCTTATCCCTCCAATCCGTAAGCATACTTACGCTCCCGATATTGAACCGTCGTTGCTGATCCATGATGAAGCTGTCTTTCGAGCATTAATTGGAATCGACTGGACAACTGTTGATTTCCAGCCACTGGGTAGAGAAACTGAAGTTGAAGCGGCGCGGGATGACCCACAACCATCAGGCCAGGCTGGTGACCAAGCTTGAACCGGCAGCCGGTTTAAACTGCTTCTCCTTTGAAAAACAATGATCTTGTTTTGGGCACCGTGTTGCCTTGTAATAGGCTAGCTGATACTCTTGATCTTAATATGCCTTCATTCATAACCACTGCAACTTGTGCTTTCTTTGGGTGATGAACTTTCCAAAGTATTTTCTGCAACATAAAAAATCTTAAAGTGCCACCGCGGTTGTACCGTCAGGTAGAGTATGATGTTTGCATATATAAAATCAAAATATCTGAAATTTAAGCATATGATCAAATCTTTGAGATACATAATACCTGCCATCGTTGAGCATGAAGTTGGCTTAGCCAATCTTGAAGCGGAGGTTTCATAAACCCACACTGTTGGAGGAGATAGCAGCTCCTGTATATATATAATGCCGGTTTACCATGTAAACCGTGCCGGGTTATAAAACACCGTGTTACTCCGTAATAGGATGTTAACAAAAAATCAAACCGAGCAAATAGTCTCCGGATTAAAAATGGACCGTGTTCCGTCAATTGACAGTGTGAACCGGTTTAAAATTTTGTCGGTTTAAAAAACACAACAAAAAGAAAGAAATATCTATCAAAGAAAATTGTGAAGCAAAGGCAATGATAAAACCATTTGCAAAAAGAGGCTCATTTGAGCCGATCAGATGGCGTTACCATGGTCGGACATGACCAAGCTCCCGATAGGTGTAGCTATGGTTCAAGTCAGCCAGGTCCCCAAATGAAACCGTGGCATTTATGCCGATCAAGAGGCGTGGCAATGGTTCGGGTTCGACCAAGCCCCCAAGTGATTCTGTGGCCTTAGGCCGATCAAGAGGCGTGACTGGTTCAGACGTGACCAAGTCCCCAAGTGATCTGGTGGCTCTCGCCTATCAAGAGGTGTTGCATTGGTTCGGACACGACCAAGCCCCCAAGTGATATAACATGATGCTTTTGAAAAGCTAACTCAAGGGGTAAACCGGAGGCCGCTTTAGAACAACTCCGTGTAACCACACATGATGTAAAAGGACAGATACCCCGCTTTAGCTGAGGTTCCGGTTTATTATATTTAATCATAATATATACATCATCGTAATATGTACATAAGTAGAGCCAATGGCTCAGGTATAGTAAGGCCGAAGATGAGCTATGTGCCACGGCCTGTTGGTCTCCTCCTCTGATCTACGTGAGTCTTTATGCTCTCGAATATCGATCAGATAGTATGACCCATTGTGCAGATTCTTGCTGACCACGAAAGGTCCCTCCCAAGGTGGGGATAGCTTATGCATATCAACATGATCTTGGATGAGACAAAGCACCAAATCTCCTTCCTGAAAGGTTCTGGTTCTGACTCGGCGACTATGATAACGACGAAGATCCTGTTGGTAAATCACCGAGCGGGCGGCTGCTATGTCACGTTCTTCATCCAACGGGTCCAAAGCGTCTTGCCGTGTTGTCTCGTTGTCCACTTCAACATAAGCCGCCACACGAGGTGAGTCATGACGGATATCACTCGGGAGAACCGCCTCCGCTCCGTAGACCATGAAGAACGGCATGTATCCTGTTGATCTATTGGGTGTAGTATTGATGCTCCATAACACAGATGGTAACTCTTCTACCCAACAACCCGGTGTTCTCTGCAGAGGAACCATAAGTCGGGGCTTGATGCCTCTCAAGATCTCTTGATTAGCCCTTTCTGCTTGACCATTGGACTGTGGGTGTGCCACTGATGAAACATCAAGCCGAATGTGCTCCCGTTCGCAGAACTCCTTCATGGCACCCTTGGACAAATTGGTACCATTATCTGTGATGATACTGTGTGGAAAGCCAAACCGGAAAATCACTTTTTTGATGAACTGAACCGCCGTGGCCGCATCACACTTGCTAACAGGTTCTGCTTCCACCCACTTTGTAAACTTGTCAACCTCCACCAGGAGGTGGGTCTTCTTATCTTTGAACCTTTTGAAAGGCCCAACCATATCCAGCCCCCAAGTCGCAAACGGCCAAGTAATTGGAATCATTCTCAATTCTTGAGCCGGCACATGAGCATGTCTTGAAAACTTTTGGCAACGGTCACATCGTCTGACCAGATCCTCCGCATCAGCATGAGCAGTTAACCAATAGAAGCCATGACAAAACGCTTTAGCTACCAAAGATTTTGAACCGGCGTGGTGACCACAATCTCCTTCGTGGATCTCACGCAAAATTTCATAGCCTTCTTCAGGAGACACATAGCATTGAAACGCCCCTGATACACTGTAATGATGCAACTCGCCATTGACAATAGTCATGGACTTGGACCGCCAGATTATCTGTCGGGCCAGAGTCTCATCCTCTGGTAACTCGCACCGGTTCATGTATGCCAGGTAAGGAAGCGTCCAATCCGGAATGACATGAAGAGCTGCCACCAATTGAGCCTCCGGATCAGGAATAGCCAAATCCGCTTCACCAGGGAGTTTGACCAAGGGGTTGTGTAGTACATCCAGAAAAACATTGGGCGGGACCGGTTTGTGCTGAGAGCCCGGCTGCCTTAAAGCGTCCGCCGCTTCATTCTTCCGTCGGTCCATGTGGTCCACCTGAGAGCCTTTAAAGTGACCTGCAACAATATCCACCTCACGACAATACGCTGCCATGAGTGGGTCCTTGGAATCCCAAGTGCCAGATACTTGTTGAGCCACGAGGTCCGAGTCACCGAAGCACTTAACTCGACTTAGATTCATCTCCTTAGCCATCCGGAGACCATGGAGCAAGGCTTCATACTCAGCTGCATTGTTAGTACAAGGGAACATTAAGCAGAGAACGTAACAAAACTTATCACCTCGTGGGGAAGTTAATATGACTCCAGCCCCCGAGCCTTCCAATTGCCTGGATCCATCAAAATGGATGGTCCAATATGTGTGATCCGGCTTTTCTTCGGGTGCTTGCATTTCCGTCCAATCATTGATGAAATCAACAAGTGCTTGAGACTTAACCGCCGTCCGAGGCACATACTTCAATCCATGCGGCCCAAGCTCTATAGCCCACTTGGCAATCCGGCCAGTCGCTTCCCGGTTCTGGATGATATCCCCCAAAGGAGCAGAACTGACCACCATAATTGGGTGCCCTTGGAAGTATTGCTTAAGCTTCCGGCTTGCCATAAAAACTCCGTACACCAGCTTCTGCCAATGCGGATACCTTTTCTTGGACTCAATGAGTACCTCGCTGATATAATAGACCGGACGTTGAACCAGATGCTCCTTACCTGCCTCCTTTCGCTCCACCACAATAGCCACGCTGACCGCACGAGCATTAGCAGCAACATATAGCAGTAACGGCTCCTTGTCAATGGGAGCGGCGAGCACAGGCGGATTGGCCAATTGTCGCTTTAAGTCCTCAAATGCTTCATCAGTAGCGGAACTCCAGACGAACTGATCCGTCTTCTTCAACATATAATACAAAGGGATTGCCTTCTCACCAAGGCGTCTGATAAACCGGCTTAACGCGGCAATCCGGCCTGCCAGGCGTTGAACATCATTGATACACTTCGGTTTATCCAGGGAGGTGATGGCTGTGATCTTCTCCGGATTAGCCTCAATTCCCCTGTTGGACACCAGAAAACCCAATAACTTGCCCGCCAGTACACCAAAGACACACTTGTCCGGATTAAGCATCATCTTGTACGTCCTCAGGTTATCAAAGGTTTCCTTCAAATCGTCAACCAGAGTCTCCTTCTCCCTGGACTTAACCACGATATCATCCACGTAAGCATGTACATTACGGCCAATCTGCTTGTGAAGACAATTTTGTACACACCGTTGATAAGTTGCCTGGGCACTCTTGAGCCCAAAGGGCATAGACACATAGCGGAGGGCTCCAAAGGGAGTTATGAATGCTGTCTTCTCCTGGTCCTTAACTGCCATTTTGATCTGATGATAGCCAGAATATGCATCCAAAAAACTTAAACGCTCACAACCCGCCGTAGCATCAATAATTTGATCAATACGGGGGAGGGAAAAAGGATCTGCTGGACAAGCCTTATTAAGATCTGTGTAATCCACACACATGCGCCAGGTGCCGTTTTTCTTAAGGACTAGCACCGGATTGGCAAGCCACTCAGGGTGAAAAACTTCAACAATAAAACTAGCTTCTAAGAGCCTGGCTACCTCTTCTCCAATCGCCTTGTGTCTTTCTTCGTTAAACCGGCGGAGGAACTGTTTCACCAGTTTGTATTTAGGATCCACATTAAGGGTGTGCTCGGTGAGTTACCTCAGTACACCTGGCATGTCAGAGGGCTTCCATGCAAAAATGTCCCGATTCTCACGGATGAACTCGATGAGCGTGCTTTCCTATTTCGGATCCAAGTTGGCACTGATGCTGAACTGCTTGGACGAATCGCCAGGTACGAAGTCAACAAGCTTAGTTTCTGCTGCCGATTTGAACTTCAGGGCTGGATCATGCTCCGTATTTGGCTTCTTTAATGGAGTCATGTCCGCCGGATCAACATTGTCCTTATAATACTTCAGCTCCTCGGTGGCACAAACTGACTCTGCGTAGGCCGCATCTCCTTCCTCGCACTCCAAAGCGATTTTACGGCTTCCGTGAACCGTTATTGTCCCCTTGTGACCCGACATCTTGAGCTGCAAATACACATAATAGGGCCATGCCATAAACTTGGCGTAGGCCGGTCTCCCAAACAGGGCGTGATATGGACTTTGGATTTTCACCACTTCAAACATCAATGTCTTCGACCTGGAATCATGATCATCTCCAAAGGCCACTTCCAGAGCTATCTTACCAACAGGATATGCTGACTTGCCAGGTACCACACCGTGGAACACCGTATTGGACGGTTTGAGATTTTTATCTGTTAGTCCCATACGACGGAAGGTCTCATAGTACAAGATATTAATGCTGCTCCCTCCATCCATGAGCACCTTGGTGAACTTGTAACCTCCCACCTGAGGCGCCACCACCAGAGCCAACTGACCCGGATTATCAACCTGGGGAGGGTGATCCTCTCTGCTCCATATGATTGGTTGTTCAGACCAGCGTAGATAACGGGGCACGGCCGGTTCAACAGAGTTGACTGCCCGCCTTTGAACCTTCCGGTCTCGCTTGTCCAAGCTAGTGGTGAAGACATGGTACTGCCCACTATTCAACTGCTTTGGGTTGCTCTAGTAACCTGACTGTTGCTGCTGTTGGTTGTAACCACCCTGGTTGTTCTGATTATTTTGATTATTATGTCCGCCCGGATTACCATTAAATCCTGAACCGGAATTTCCTCCACCGTAACCCGGCCCAGATCCTGAGTCACCGCCGGAGCCGTGATCATACCGGAAAGCATTAGAATTCTTGAACTCTTGGATAATGAAGCAATCCTTCCAAAGGTGGTTTGCTGGCACCTCCTTCGTTCCATGTCTTGGACAGGGCTGGCTCATTAGATAATTTAGGCGGTCCGGGTTAGGGTTGGGTGCTCCATTGCGATTTGGTGGTTTACCCCTGCGTCGCTAGCCCTTGTCCTATGCATTGGTGTTAGCCACAAAGTCCATGTTACCATCCGCTTTACGCTTGCCTCCGCCACCATTGCCTGCCAAGTGATGCTGCTGACCTTTGGAGTTGATGTTCCTCTTTCCCTTCCCTGCCTTGTCATCATCAGAATCGGGATCCTTGGTACTATCAGAGTCAGCATACTTTACCAAAGCGACTATGAGGGTCCCCATGTCAGTGCAATGGCGTTTCATCCGTCCCAACTTCAGCTTTAGGGGCCCAAACCGGCAGTTGCCTTCTAGGGTTAAGACTGCGGTGTCAACGTTGATGCGGTCTGATGAATGCAACACTTGTGAGACCCGGCGCACCCAATGAGTCGTCGATTCTCCTTCCTCCTAGACACAGGCAGCTAAGTCCACTATCAACATAGGCTGCTTACATGTATCCTTGAAATTACTGATAAACCGGGCTCGTAATTGGGCCCATGAACTGATAGAGTTGGCCGGTAAGCTTTTTAACCAAGTGCGGGCCGTTCCTTCAAGCATCATGGTGAAGTACTTCGCACATGCCGCATCATCCACATCAAGCATCTCCATGGCCATCTCATAGCTCTCCACCCATGTCTCTGGGGGTTGATCCGCCGTGTAATTTGGTACCTTGCGCGGGCCCTTGAAATCCTTGGCCAGGCGCACATTGGGTAAAGCAGGGACAAGGCAAGGCACCCCCAAAGAGCTAGAAGTAACACCGGGTTCGACCGAAATAGTTGGATGAACCAGTGTCAGCTGCCGAGCCTGATATTGTGCGGCTAACTCGGCCTCCCTGCGTGCTCGGGCCCAGTCCACCACTTCCTGAGCGTTATCAGCACCACCCGCCAGATTGTTGCCGCGGGGTGCTCCACGTCGTTCATTACTTGATACTGCTGGTTCATCCATACGCCTGCTATAGCTCCGGCTTGGACGAGGGGTCGAGTGGATCCGGTCGCGGTTGTACGAGTATGCTTCCTGTTGGACCAAAGCTGTCCTAAGAAGCTCTTTGACCCGTCGTGTCTCTACCGCCTGCGGCGTGTCTCTCGAAGGGGCCGAACTAGTATAAACTCTCTTGCGTCCCTGTGTCCGCTTTAATCCCTTCAAGCTAACCCGTCGTGATGGCTCCACGACTAAGTCCTTTCTCTAGGACATCTGCCGTGACAAAACCACGACAGGTACCATAATCCAAGAGTTGGTGTGTGAGCTAGATATTGAAGAATATGCTTCACAGCCTTATGGTGTGATTCCTTCGATGTATCTTGAAATCGGGCACACATGCAAACACTAAGCATTATATCTGGCCTAGATGCACATAAGTACAATAAGGAACCTATCATGGAGCGGTATACCTTATGATCGAAGTCCATACCATTTTCATCAATGCACAGATGGCCATTTGTGGGCATAGGAATTTTGATGCCTTTGCAATCTTGCATGTCGAATTTCCTCAGTACATCCTTGAGGTATTTCTCCTGAGATATGAATATGTCATTGTGTTGTTGACGAATTTGAAGACCTAAGAAGAATGTCAACTCTCCCATCCTAGACATTTGATATTCTTCACTCATCATATAGGCAAATTCATCACTATAACGTTGGTCAGTACAGCCAAAGATAATATCATCAACATATATTTGGCACACAAACAATTCACCATCATAAGATTTAGTGAAAAGAGTAGGGTCGAGTGAACCGGGTTTGAAGCCTTTCTTCATGAGGAGTTCCTTCAAGGTATCATACCAAGCCCGTGGGGCCTGCTTGAGGCCATAGAGGGCCTTGTTGAGTCTGAAGACTTTGTCAGGATTCTTTGGATCTTCAAAACCTGGGGGTTGAGCAACATATACTTCTTCCTCAAGCTTACCATTGAGGAATGCACTTTTCACATCCATTTGATATAAAGTGATATCACGATGATTAGCATAAGCAAGTAATATGCGAATAGCCTCAAATCTAGCAACAGGTGCAAAAGTTTCATCAAAATCAATTCCTTCCACCTGTGTGTAGCCTTGAGCTACAAGCCGTGCCTTATTCCTCACCACAAGGCCATTTTCATCTTGCTTGTTGCGGTAGATCCACTTTGTGCCGATGATATTGTGCTTGCAAGGATCTGGACGTTTGACCAGTTCCCAGACATTGTTGAGCTCGAACTGATGTAATTCTTCTTGCATGGCCTGAATCCACTCAGGCTCCAGAAATGCTTCATCTACCTTAGTGGGCTCTGTAATAGAGACAAAAGCATACTACTCACAAAAGTTAGACAAATGTGAAGCTTTTGAGCGTGTGAGAGGACCTGGCGCTTTGATGTCATTGATGATCTTTTCAACTTGCACTTCTTTTCCAATGCAAGGATGAGCTGGTTGTCTTTGAAGAGTTTGATCAGCGTTTTCTTTAGCACCATTTTCTTTAGCATTTTCTTCAGGTGCATTAGCTAGACGTTCTTCATGTTCTGGAATGAATTCTTCAGCAGATTCTTCAGTAGGAATGACATCCTCAGTAGCCTTGAACTTGATAGTTTCCTCAGGTGCTGGTTCATCTATCACAGTAGGTAGGTGCTCTCTTTGCGAGCCATTAGTTTCATCGAACCGCACATCTACAGTTTCAACAACTTTGTGAAGAACGTTGTTGAAGACTCTGTAGGTGTGCGAGTCCTTTCCGTAACCAAGCATAAAACCTTCATGTGCTTTCGGTGCAAATTTTGAGTTGTGATGAGGATCTCTAATCCAACATTTAGCACCAAAGACTTTGAAATAACTTACATTGGGTTTCTTATCAGTGAGGAGTTCATAGGCAGTCTTTTTGAAGAATTTGTGAAGATATACTCTGTTGATGATGTGGCACGCAGTATCAATTGCCTCAGTCCAGAAACGACGAGGCGTTTTGTATTCATCAAGCATAGTGCGAGCCATCTCAGCAAGAGTCCTGTTCTTGCGCTCCACGACACCATTCTGCTGAGGAGTGTAAGGAGAAGATAACTCATGAGTAATACCAAGTTCATCAAGATAGTCATCGAGACCACAATTCTTGAACTCAATGCCATTGTCACTTCTGATGTGCTTGATCTTCACACCAAAGTTGGTTGAAGCCCTCGAGGAAAATCGTTTGAAGACTTCCTGCACTTCATGTTTGTAAGTAACAAGGTGTACCCATGTATAGCGAGAATAATCATCAACAATAACAAAGCCATATTGAGATGCTTCATTTGAAATAGCAGAATAATGATTAGGGCCAAAGAGATCCATGTGAAGCAATTCAAACGGGCGAGTGGTGGTCATGATAGTCTTTGCTGGATGCTTGGCCTTCGTCATCTTCCCAGCTTCACAGACTCCGCATAGGTGATCCTTGAGGAATTTGACATTCTCGATGCCAATGACATGCTTCTTCTTCGCAAGCGTGTGCAAATTCCTCATGCCTACATGACCAAGTCGTCGATGCCAGAGCCAGCCCTCTGAAGCTTTTGCAAGTAAGCACATGGCTGGTTGTGGTCCTGTAGAGAAATCAACAATATACAGGTCTCCTCTCCTGAAGCCTTCGAAGACTTTGGAATTGTCAGCTTCCATAACCACAACACAACGGTACTTGCCAAAGACAACAACCATATCAAGATCACAAAGCATTGAGACAGACATAAGGTTATATCCTAAGGACTCAACAAACATGACTTTGTCCATGTGTCGATCCTTTGTAATCGCAACCTTACCTAGACCCAATACCTGACTTTTGCCTTTGTCAGCAAAAATGATATGCTTCAGATGCGACGGAGATAATGGAACATCCATCAATAGATTCTTGTCACCAGTCATGTGGTTTGTACATCCACTATCGAGGACCCACTCAGTGGCTTTGGGTTGATCATCCTGCAGATGAATTAGTGCAGCTTACAAACTCATATACTTCCTCAGTGAAGAATATGACATCAATTCATCAGATCAATTTCATCAAGTAAAAGAAATGATAAAGCAATATGAGGACGTGAAAAATGAAAGTTCATTTCTTCATGATTAGCCTGCATCCTATCAGGCATGCTCAGGTCTCCAGCAAATTCTTCAGATGGTTACGTACGTCTGGAGACCTGACCCTGCAGAAGAGATTAGTTCTTTTTCTTCACCACCCACATCTGAAGGGGTGGCAAAGAGTTCATCATTCTGCTAGCTCCATACGAGAAGGATGTCATAGAAGCCAGTCCATTTCGTTTCACATAAGAGGGGTTAGAGTAAGCATAAGAGTATGCAGAGAAATTCTTCGAGGACTTATGGACATAATGATTTGAAGAATAATGCACGTATCCATAATCCTTAGATCTTCCCTGCGAAACAAACGGGTTAGCACGATGATGTTCATATGAGGACTTTGATCCATATGAGGAATTTGGTCCGTATGAGGACTTGAATCCATATGAAGAATTTAGTCCATATGAAGAATTTGATCTGGGGTTCCTATTCTTCACAGGTGGCGTCATGATGACATTCACCTGAAGATTTTCAAGGCATCTTTTGGGAACCCAGATTTTCTTCATAGGGGAGCTGTTCCTGCAGTTAGTGCCAACATATCTAGCAAATACTTCACCATTCTGATTTTTGAATAGCTTATAGTTGGAGTCAATTGACTCATCATGAGAATGAGGAGATTCACATGCAAATCCAGATAAGTTAGATGGATCAACTGGAGGTCCCTTTGCAGCAACCCATGTAGTTTTGGGGTATTGCTCAGGCTTCCAATATGTACCATCAGCATTGAGTTTCCTCTCAAAGGCGATACCCTCTTTCCTAGGGTTCCTGTTGAGGATCTTCTTTTTAAGCACATCACAAAGAGCCTGATGCCCTTTGAGGCTTTAGTACATGCCTGTCGTGTACAATTCCTTCAGCCCTGCATCGTTAGTGATACTAGCAATGTCCTCGGATGAGGAATTAGTGATAGCAGAGGCATGTGAAGAATTTGAAACATTAGCAACATTTGAACATTTAGGTGAGGAATTAGAAGATTCATGTTCAATGCACTTCAAGCATGGAGGAACAAATTCTTCCTGAGAAGCGCTGATTTGTTGAGCAAGTAATGAATCATGCTCCTTCTGAAGATCTTCATAACCACTCTTAGCTTCTCAAGGTCTTGCTTTCTTTGAGGAAATTCATAAGAAAGCTTCTCATGGTCAGATAAGAGAGAGTTATGTTGATCTTGAAGGGTGTCATACTTAGTATGAAGTCTCTGAAGACTTTTAGCCAAAGCTTTTGACTGATCCATTTCTTCACCCAACATATCATCGCTTTTGTTTAGCATATAGTGAACTTTTTCCAAAGCTCTTTGTTGTTTAGTGGCAAGGGAAGCAAGTTTGACATAGCTGAGTCCAAATTCATCACCAGATTCATCATCACTAGACTCGGATAGGTAGCATTCAGTTACCTCAGCATCTTTTGCCATAAGGCATGATGCAGAAGATGATGATTCTGGTTCGAATGTCATCATTTTGAGAGATTCCTTGAAGTCCTCAAACCAAGGATTATGACAGGTTCGATGACCTTCATAGACCCCAGAGAGACGGTCCCAGATGAGCTTCGCATGATCAAGATGCATGATATTCCTGAACTGATTTTGTGACAGACTGGAGCAGATGACATCCTTCGTCGTGAGGTTTAGAAGAGTGTACTTGCGAATGTCATCAGCTTCCGCCATCTTGCACAGATCGGTCAGACCAATCTCAGTGACGGTCCACAGCTCGCTGTTCATCGCCATGAGGCGTTTCTTCATCATGGCCTTCCACTTGGGATACTCGTGACCGTCAAAGATGGGGCATGTCACTTTCGTCATACCTGCGGTCGACATAACTAAAACTCCAGGCGGTTAAACCAAAATCACACAGAACAAGGGAGTACCTCGCTCCGATACCAATTGAAAGTGCATTATATTGACTAGAGGGGGTGAATAGGCGATTTTTATGAAATTCTTCACTGAGGAATTTGCCGGTGAGGAAATTCCTTAGGGAAGAACTACTAGCAGCGGAATAAGTACTCAAAAGTAAACATAACAGAATACAAGCATAGTCATCATGATGAAATGAAGACAGGCACAGAGTACAGGAAACGTAATCATAGGATAACACAGGATGAAGACAAACAGACTAAAGAAATTAAACTGAGGAAATTGAGAAAGTCTTCAGTCAAAGTCTTCAAACACAGATATGATCAAACACACAACACAGTTATGAGGAAATGAAAGAGTTGAGGAAATAGAACCAATAAGCTTGGTGAAGACAATGATTTGGTAGACCAGTTCCAACTGCTGTCTCAGTTGTACGTCTGGTTGGAGCGGCTGAGTATTTAAACTCGAGGACACACAGTCCCGGACACCCAGTCCTGAACACGCAGCTCAGGACACCCAGTCCTCACCGTATTCTCCTTGAACTAAGGTCACACAGACCTCGTCCAATCACTCGTGGTAAGTCTTTAGGCGACTTCCAAACCTTCACAAACTTGGTCACTCGGCGATCCACAATTCCTCTTGGATGCTCTAGACCATGACGCCTAACCGTCTGGAAGAAGCACAATCTTCAAAGGTGACAAGCGTCGGATCCACTCAGGATCAATCTCTTCAGTGATGCTCAATCACTTGGGGTTTGTAGGTGTTTGGGTTTTTGGTTTTTCCTCACTTGATGATTTTCGCTCAAAGTCCTCAGAGGATGGGTTGCTCTCAAATGACAAGTGTCAGTTTCTCTCGGAGCAGCCAACCAGCTAGTGGTTGTAGGGGGCGGCTATTTATAGCCTAGGGAGCAACCCGACATGATAAGACATAAATGCCCTTCAATGATATGACCGTTAGGTGGATGGATATTTTGGACAGCTGGCGCATAGCACAGCAACGGTCGGAATTTTGAGTAGCAAAATCCTCAGGGCTATCATGTTCCTCACTGTGTAGGCAATCCGCACTGGCAAATTCCTAAATCCTCTGTCAGGACAAAGTCATCAGAGACCATAAGAACTTCGTCTCTGTCACTGAAGAAATTGACTGAACTGTATGAGATTTCCAATGGCTTCACTCGAAGGGATTGGTAGGTGTAGGATTTTGAGTTGAGCATCACATGGAAAATTTTCCTTAGTATTTCCTCGACCCTCTTTAACAGTACGGTGTTTCCTATGACTCAAGAAAGATAAAAACAAAACTATGAAAATGAAAGTCTTCAAGCTTCATATTCCTCGCATGAATATCAAGTCTTCACGGACACACCAATTTCTTCACTTTCAAAGTCTTCATGAAAGTCTTCAGAAATACCAAAATCTTCAGTCGAAGATATTCATTTTCAGGGGTCGACTTTTCCTGTAAATATCAAACTCCTCATAGACTTATAGACCTGTGTACACTCACAAACGCATTAGTCCCTTAACCTATAAGTCTTCAATACACCAAAATCACTAAGGGGCACTCGATGCACTTACAATGATGTTGGAAGGAACAGCTCACACTTGGTTGAAGAGCTTGCCGACCAACTCTATTGGATCATGGGCCGAACTGAAGCACCGGTTTATGCAGAACTTCAAGGATACGTGTAAGCAGCCGATGTCAAGTGTAGATTTGGCCACTTGTGTCCAAGAGGAAGGGGAGTCCATGACCCATTGGGTCAAACGGGTCTCAGCGATTTTGCATTCATCAGATCGTATCAACGCAGACACCGCAGTGTTAATGTTAGAGGGTAATTGCCATTTCAAACCGTTGAAACAGAAGTTGGGAAGGCTCAAACGTCACTGCAACGACATGTCAACACTCATGGCCGCTTTGGTTAAATACGCCGATTCAGATAATACCAAGGATTCGGATTCAGAGGAGGACAAACCGGAGAAGGGTAAGAAGACCGGCAATGCCAAAGGCCAACAACACAATCCGGCAGGCCATGGAAACGCTGGTAAGTGCAAGGCCGACAGTGGTTTGGACTTTGTCGCAAATACCAACGCGCAGGAGAATGGCCAGCGCCGTAAAGGCAAGCAGCCCCAGAGGGGTGGAGGTCCAGGCAACAATTTGGAGCATTTGTTAAATCAGCCATGTCCAAAGCATGGATCGAAGGAGAAACCGGCATCACATCTCTGGAAAGATTGTTATATCATGCGGGATTTCAAGAATTCCAATATGTTCCAATATGACAACGGCCCGCCCGGCGGTTCAGGAGGAGGTTTCCACGGGCCGGGTTACGGAGGCGGTGGTTCCGGTTCAGGGTTTCCAGGCAATCAAACCGGACACGTCAATCAAGGACACCAAGGCAACCAGGGAGGTTACAACCATCAGGGGAGTCAGCAACAGCAGCAGCAGTCGGGTTATCAAAGCAATCCCAAACAGCTGAACAATGAGCAATATCATGTCTTCACTACTAGTTTGTGCAAACGTGATCAGAAGCTTCACAAAAGGGTAGTCAACTCTGTTGAGCCGGTAGTACCTCAGTATTTACGCTGGTCGGAGCAACCTATTTTGTGGAGCAGAGAGGATCACCCGCCCTGGGTTGATAATCCAGGTCATTTGGCCTTGGTGGTAGCCCCTCAAGTTGGGGGATACAAGTTCACTAAAGTGCTCATGGATGGGGGAAGTAGTATCAATATTTTGTATTATGATACATTCCGCCGTATGGGGTTGACAGATAAGGATCTTAAACCGTCGAATACGGTATTTCATGGTGTGGTGCCTGGTAAGTCTGCATATCCTGTTGGTAAGATAGCTTTGGAGGTAGCTTTTGGAGATGACTATGATTCAAGGTCAGAAACAGTGACATTTGAGGTGGTGAAGATCAAAAGTCCGTACCACGCCTTGTTTGGGCGGTCGGTTTATGCTAAGTTTATGGCAAGGCCATGTTATGTTTACTTGCAGCTTAAAATGCCAGGTCATAAGGGGACTATCATAGTACATGGAAGTAGAAACATTGCTTTGGAGTGTGAAGAAGGTGATGCGGCTTATGCTGAGTCGGTTTGTGCCACGGAGGGGTTAAAATTCTATAAGGAACAAGTTGATCCGGCAGACATGACCTCCTTAAAAAAGCCAACCACGGAACATGATCCACCATTGAAGTTCAAATCAGCTACAGACACTAAGATGGTTGACTTTGTCACTAGCGATTCATCCAAACAGTTCAGCATCAGCGGTAACCTGGATCCCAAATAGGAAAGCGCGCTCATCGAGTTCATCCGTGAGAATCGGGACATCTTTGCATGGAAACCTTCTGACATGCCAGGTGTACCGAGAGAACTCGCTGAGCACACACTCAACATTGATCCGAAATTCAAACCGGTCCGACAATTCCTCCGCTGCTTCAATGAGGAAAGGCGCAAGGCTATAGGTGAAGAGGTCGCCCGTTTGTTGGCTGCTGGGTTTATTGTTGAAGTTTTTCATCCAGAGTGGTTAGCCAATCCAGTGCTGGTTCTTAAGAAAAACGGCACTTGGCGCATGTGTGTGGACTACACAGATTTAAACGAGGCTTGCCCTGCAGACCCCTTTGCTCTCCCTCGCATTGATCAGATAATTGATGCTACGGCGGGTTGTGACCGTTTGTGTTTTTTGGATGCTTACTCTGGTTATCATCAGATCAAAATGGCAGTTAAGGACCAGGAGAAGACAGTCTTTATAACTCCCTTTGGAGCCTTCTGCTATGTTTCCATGCCCTTTGGACTCAAGAGTGCCCAGGCAACTTACCAACGATGTGTTCAGAATTGCCTTCATAAGCAAATTGGGCGCAATGTCCATGCGTATGTAGATGATATTGTGGTCAAATCCAGAAAGGAGGAGACTTTGATAGATGATCTACGGGAAACTTTTGACAATCTCCGGGTCTACAAGATGATGCTCAATCCGCAGAAGTGTGTTTTCGGTGTCCCGGCAGGCAAGCTCTTAGGCTTTCTGGTTTCAAACAGAGGCATTGAGGCTAATCCGGAAAAGATTGCAGCGATTACGTCCTTGGCTAAACCGGCGTGTATTAACGATGTGCAACGTCTGGCCGGCCGGATTACATCCTTGAGCCGGTTTATCAGCCGCCTTGGAGAGAAGGCCATCCCCTTATATCAGATGCTCAAGAAAACGGATAACTTTGTCTGGAGTGAAGCAGCTGATAAGGCGGTTGAAGATCTGAAGAAACATCTCGTGGAACCGCCCGTGCTGGCAGCATCGATCGATAAAGAGCCATTATTATTATATGTGGCTGCTAATGCCTGGGTTGTCAGCGTAGCCATTGTGGTAGAGTGCAAGGAGCCTGGCAAAGAGTATCCGGTTCAGCGGCTGGTTTATTATATCAGTGAGGTGCTCATTGAGTCAAAGCAGAGGTATCCGCATTGGCAGAAACTGGTGTATGGGGTGTTTATGGCAAGCCGGAAGCTCAAACACTATTTTCAGGGCCATCCTATCACAGTAGTCAGTTCAGCTCCTCTGGGCGACATCATTCAAAACAGAGAGGCAACTGGCCGGATTTCCAAGTGGGCCATTGAGCTTGGACCCCACGGGCTCAAATATATACCCCGCACGGCGATCAAGTCCCAGGCACTCGTAGATTTCATCAACGATTGGGCGGAGTTACAGACACCTGAGGAGAAACCAGATAATACATATTGGACTATTCATTTTGATGGGTCCAGACAGCTAGAGGGTTCGGGGGCTGGAGTCGTATTAACTTCCCCACGAGGTGATAAGTTTTGTTATGTCCTCCGTTTAATGTTCCCTTGTACTAACAATGCAGCTGAATATGAGGCTTTACTCCACGGTCTTCGGATGGCTAAAGAGATGAATTTGAGCCGGGTTAAGTGCTTCGGCGATTCAGATCTAGTGGCTCAGCAAGTGTCTGGCACTTGGGATTCTGAGGACCCACTCATGGCTGCATATCGGCGAGAGGTGGACGCAGTGGCTGGTCACTTTAAAGGTTATCAGGTCGACCATATAGACCGGTGGAAGAATGAAGCGGCGGACACTTTAAGTCGTCTTGGTTCCCAACGTAAACCGGTTCTGCCCAATGTCTTTCTTGATGTGTTGCACAATCCGTCAGTCAAAATACCAACCGAAGAAGATTTGGTTGTTCCTGATCCGGAGGCTCAGTTGGTGGCAGCTCTGCATGCCATACCGCATTGGACGATCCCATATCTGGATTACATGAACCGGGGCGAGTTACCAGCTGAGGAAACGTTGGCTCGACAGATAATCCGGCGTTCCAAGTCCATGACCATACTCAACGGGGAGTTACACTATTACAGTGTTTCAGGAGCGATTCACTGATGCGTTTCTCCTCAAGAAGGTTCTGAGATTTTGCGAGAAATTCATGAAGGGGATTGCGGTCACCATGCCGGTTCAAAGTCGTTGGTTGCTAAAGCTTTTCGCCACGGTTTTTACTGGTTGACGGCGCATGCTGATGTGGAGGATTTAGTCAAAAGATGTGATGGATGTCAAAAGTTTGCCTGCCGTGCACACGTTCCGGCTCAAGAGTTGCGGATGATTCCAATTACGTGGCCGTTTGCCACTTGGGGGCTGGATATGGCTGGACCCTTCAAGCGCTCCAAGGACAAGAAGACCCATCTGTTAGTAGCAGTTGATAAATTCACTAAATGGGTAGAGGCAGAGCCAGTCAGCAAGTGTGATGCAGCCACGGCGGTTCAATTCATCAAAAAGGTGATATTCCAGTTTGGCTTTCCACATAGCATTATAACAGATAATGGCACTAACTTGTCAAAAGGAGAGATGGAAGAATTCCGTCAACATGAGCACATCCGGCTTGATCTAGCATCAGTGCCTCACCCCCAATCTAATGGTCAAGCGGAAAGGGCAAATCAAGAAATTCTGCGGGGTATCAAACCAAGGCTTATGGTTCCCTTAAAGCGAACGCCGGGTTGTTGGGTCGAGGAGCTACCTTCTGTGTCTTCATGGTTTATGGAGCAGAGGTGGTTCTTCCTAGTGACATCCGTCACGATTCGCCCCGTGTGGCAGCTTATGTTGAAGCTGATAATGAGAAGGCACGTCAGGATTCTCTGGACCTGTTGGATGAAGAGCGGGATCTTGCAGCAGCGCGTTTGGCGATTTATCAACAAGATCTTCAACGTTATCACAGCCGCCGAGTTAAAACTAGAACCTTTCAAAAAGGTGATTTGGTGCTCCGGCTCATCCAGGATCAGACTGATATGCACAAGTTATCCCCCCCTTGGGAAGGACCCTTTGTGGTCAGCAAAAATCTGCACAACGGATCCTACTACCTCATTGATGTTCAAGAGCATGAAGACTCACGTCAATCGGAGGAGGAGACAAAGCGGCCATGGAACATAGCTCTCCTTCGGCCTTACTATACTTGAAGCCATAGGCTTTTTCACCTGTACATATTTATGACATTGTATATACCATATAATAAACTGGAGCCTCCGTTATAAGCAGGGTATCTGTTCTTTCTTATATCATATGTGTGCTTTTACAAGTTAACGGTCAAAGCGGAGTCTTTGTTAAACCGGATTTAGCAGTTGCATAAAGATAAAGAAAATCACTAGGGGGATTGGTCATGTTTGAACCACGGCTACACCTCTTGATAGGCATTTCAGCCACACAAGGAAAAATTTGTGGAGCCAAAGAGAGTATTGTACACCGTACAAACTCAAACATAGCCACACGCTGAGCATCGCTCACAAAGTTACTTGGGGGATCTTTTTTGCAAAGCAACAAAGAGTTTGAAAGGAACCTCGTAATTGGCTATCAAGCCACGGCTTGGAAGCCTGGTGTATTCACCTAAAACCCCGGGTTAACCTGCCTTCATCAAGTAAGCCACTCCTATCCAGGTAATCCTGGCATGACCCATCGAACGTTTGACAAGTCAATCTTTTACACACCCTGAACTTGTCATAGTTAAAACGGTGATTGGTTAATTAGAGGCCCATCTTAAAAGGCTTTGTTAAATGGTTTAACTCAGAGGCCTGGCAGCCCATGAAAAGCCTCGATTTGGAGCCTGGCAGCTTGTAAAAAGCCTTGCATATTTTCCTATTTGACTTTTGTTTGTTGACAATCATAAGCATTTTTTGATAAACCGGCATCCTTGATCCGGCTTGCTTTCCAACCACCAGTTGTTGGCTCATTATCAATTATAAACCGGTGGTCACTGACCCGGTCTGGTTTGACTAAATCACCAGTGTTATGAAGAAAATCCGGTAGGTATACCGGTCCGGTTTAATAGATAGACCAGCATTATGAAGATGAGATTATCAAACGTATCGGGTTGGTGTTAAACACCTTTGCTGTATACACGTTTGCTCACTCAATGAGGTATGTTATGTACATTATTTTTTGTACAAACACTTGATTATTCAGCTCAAGTACTATATACTTCTTGGATATTATGACATGTTTAGCGGTAAACCACTAGACACTTTTAAGTTTTTTGTACCCAGGAAGGCAAGTCATCATAGACTATGCATAAAATATATCCTGAAGGGCGGCACAGATTGTCACAAAGGGTTATGAAACATGCTCGATGGCATGGCAGATAAACAAAGTTTCAGCTATCCTATTACATGAAGCTTCAAAGCGGCTCAAACAGTGCCATTGTTTTTCACAATAGCCATGTAAACCGGCAACCGGATCAGGACTCTTCATCACGATGGTTTGATGGTTGCGGATCAGTTGGTGTAGGTACTTCTTCATCCCTCCCCAGCCGCTGGAAATCAGCCGTTGACCAATCGATTCTGGTTAAAGCTTGGAACACTGCTTCCTCATGGATAAGATCAGAAGGGTTAATATCAGGGGCATAAGTGTGCTTACAAACCGGAGGCACAAGTTCTTCAACTTCATGGATCTCGGCCGGCTGTCTTCTCCCTTCTGCATCATAAAACGGTTGAAAATGGGACAAATCGGTGTCCTCAGCCAATTTGCTGGCCGCTGGCCGCATCTATTTGGCCAACCACCGAAGATCATCATTGTCAAAGTTTGAACCGTCTTCTTTAACACCTGGATACCCTATAATGATATCCTCCGCTTCAAGATCAGGAATCCAGGCCTTGGCTCGAATAAGGGCAGTTAATGCTCCGGCTCTTGCAGCGGCTCTTTTCAACTCGGCAATACGCGCCGATAACATGCCCAGTTTCTCAAGGGTTACCTTAATCAACGTTGGCGCCGGTTTGTTATAAGCTGCTGTACTAATGGCTCACTGAGATCCAGAGTATAGCTCCTCAACCAATGTATATGCCGCTTTGAGCTTCATCCGCATATCTGCACCAAGATGAGTGATCCGAGTTCCTGCCAAAGATTTTATCAACATTTTGGTCAGTTTTAAGATTCATTGACTGATGCAACATACATAAGTAGATACTTACCAAAGATAGCAGAGGTCATAGCGTTGATTTGGCACTTCAAACCGGCTAGTTCTTCGACCACCGGTTTCAGGGCTTCCTCAGCATCTACAGCTCTTTTGGTCAAACCGACTTTTTCGGTTTCCCATGCAGCACGATCTTGATTGAAGGATTCTTTCAATTTTTCCATTCCGGCCAGGGCCTGGGTCAGCTCCTCTTTGGCTTTTGCAGCTTCGGCTTGTTGCGACTTCACATTTTCTTGCAAGTCAGAGTTTTGGGCATCTTTGCTTTTCAGTTCAGCCTGCAACATTGAAGTTATCTTCAACAAAGCAACATATATATGCACTAAGTATAAAGCATATAACAAGTTATCCACTTCATACTTGGGGGCTAATACTTATTTGCTCTCAAATACTACCTTCTATGCAAGTCTCCAGAACAATACAAGCATTATCCTGGACACTTGGGGGCTAATGTACGTTTGTTCTAAACCAGCGGTGTGGATTAAAAACCGGATTAACTTGCCAAGTTAAACCGGCCTTTGGGGGCTATGCTACAGAACGTTATCTACTTTTTCAAACAGGAGTCTTATCTATGATTGAAGACACGCCTTGGCAAGGATTCATGATGGGATGCTTAAAGTGTTACAAAGACCCGGTTTATGATGGACAATCATAAAACGGCTCTTGGGGACTACTTGGAATAGTATTTCAGCTATAAATCAATGTGCAAGGGAGAAGAATTTACCTCATATCGTTCTTTCATCAAATTCACCAAACCGGCTTCATAATCCCGATTTGAGTGCAGACGGTTCAAGAAGCCGGAATGAAGCTCATCAGCGTTAAGATGGGCATAGTTTGATAAGTCACTGCTCCATTTACCTTTATCCCTGGCAATTTTCTCTTCCTTGGCACTATGCTGAGCCAAAATGACGGGATGACCAGGAGAGTTGTGGCCTACCCCAGTGATAATAACGTCATCACCTTGATCTTCAGGATTTTGGGCGGATGGTGATGGAATTTCAGTATCTTTCATTGGATTAGCCCGGTTTGGTTCTGTCGGTTTAGTATCAGGGGCGGCAGGCTCAGCATCTATTGGTTCGTCAGTATGTTGGCCGTCAAGGGGCGGATCATCAAAAGTTGTTTCAGGATGGAGGCCTTCCGGTTCACCCGTTTGCTCCGGTTCACCTCTTGGTTCTTCTTCTTCAGCAACAGGGTCTTCTGGCGGATTGGTGACCCAAGCTTTCTTGCTGGGTCTGGCTTTGGCCCTACAAACAGAATAAAAAGGGTTAACATCCTGTTCAAAAGATGTAGGGCGCATTGAAAGGAAAGGTTTTTCATAACTCACCCAGCCACAGTTTTCAAAGGGGGGAGTTGAGTCGATTCACCAGAAGAGGAAGGAGGTGTCACCTGATAATTTGAATCGGACGGATTAAGAGGCTGTCTGAAATAACCTGCCTTGGGGTAAGAATGGTCAGAAGTAGGAGAGACCTCAGACCGGCGCTTCCGAACCGGGGTATCAGGTAAACCGGTAGAGGTGACCTATTGGCCACTGTGCCGGGTTGTCCGGCGAGCTTCATGCTGTTGAGTCTTCAAAACAAATGTTGGATCCAAGTGAGCAAGAGGATGAGAAAAGCTTACTTTCCGGATTGTTTGGCGAGTTTTTTGTGTTGGCATAGAGTCTGAACTGGAGCAAAGGGTAATTACCTCTACGTCCTCAGCCTGACTAGCTTCTGCCTCCTCCTGAGGAAGATCATTGTTAACAAGATGCATAAAAAGAGAGCCAAGTGAGTCAAGTTCTACCTCAACTTCTGGGTCATCAGTATCATCATCAAGTTCCATAGTGATCCGGTCAACCGTTTTCCGCTTTGATGTCCGTTTTACGGCTTTGGTCTTTGGGCGGGTTGGTTTGACCGCTTTATCTCCAGTTGGTTTTGCCGCTTTCTCTATGGATTTTCGTTTCCAGAAAGGATCATCACCCTATACATATAAAGAAGAAGGGTTACAGCTTGTATAAGTTAAAGATATTAGAAATGAAGAGGAAGTGTAATGCTTACAGCAGGTGGTTTGTTCTTGGTGTAGAAGGGATTCAGACCGGTTTGACTACAGACCAGTTCCGATTCATTCAGAATTTTTTTACACCTTCAGTAACTTCTTCATCAGATAATTGGATGTTGCAATGGCATTGAGGATTGTCAACTTCACCAGTATATTCGCACATTAAACCGGGACGCCGGCTTAGCGGCAAGATACTCCAGGATATCCAACAGCATACAAAATCCACACATGTTAAACCGTTTGCCATAAAGGCCCGGAGCTTGGCGATTTGAGGAGCGTATTTTGCCCTTTCTGAAGAGCTCAGGCGTTGTGGCATTGGGTGAGTATTGGATAATCTATGGTCACGGAAGCCGGGAGGGGATTTTCATCCTCAGGCGAAGTGTCTCTGCAGTAGAACCAGGTTTGGTTCCATTCCTTTGGGTGGCTATGGTGTTTGGCATGAGGAAATTCCACTTCCTTCCGCTTTTGAATCGAGACACCACCAAGCTCTGTGTTCGGGCCATTCACAAACTCTGTGCGCCAGTTTAAGTGAAAGAAATCCCGGAACAATTCTACAGTTGGTTCTTCTTGTAAATAGGCTTCACAGAAGACTTGGAAATTACATAAGTTGGAGACTGAGTTGGGACCAATATCTTGTGGATGCAATTGGAAGCTGGCAAGTACATCTCGATAAAATTTTGACCCTGGCTGTTTGAAACCACGGCCTATATGGTCAACAAAGATTACCACCCCGCCTTGTCTTGGGATTGGAGGATTCTCTGTTCCTGGAACTCGCCATTTGATCTCAGTTTTCTTAGGCAGAGAGCCGATGCTAACCATCTCATTCAATTGATCCTCAGTAACCCGGAAACGAGCCCAGTTGCAGGCAGTGAATTGTTTGGCCATTGCAAAGCGGACAAACTAAAAATGAAAGGCCGGTTTATAAATTATGCATGATCATACACAAGAGACAAGGGAGTAAGAAATGTACTAATATAATAGATGGTACAACCCGTAGACTAGTATAATGAGAAAGAAAGGTAATGCTAGTGCAGGATTGATCAGACACTGTTAAACCAGAGCGTAATTATGAAGGTAACATGCTCTTCCGGTTTATCAGAGGGCTAATGGCATAGACTATTTATCCAATGTCAAATCGCTTATGTTGGTGCGAGGAGAAACAGATCTCACAGTGATGTATAAAACTTTCGGGTCTAGAGATAAGACAGAAAAGCAAAAATAATTGGATCTTGAAGGGGTGCAGAACTAAAGCAATTTTTGACAGACAGATCAGTTCTTTGCGCATAAAGATTTGTGATGACCATGGTAGGTAAGCTACGATAAGAGATGCATCAAGCATGAAGTGTCCATCTATTAAAGGAAGAACAGGGAAGAATAGCACTGATGAACTTCGGAAGAACTTCGAGGAATATCGAAACCCTAGAATAGATCTATGGTGAAAAAAGCAGAGAACTTACCGGAGCTAGTGAGGAAGCGGAAGGGCGCCGCAGTTCTCTGGTGCGTTCAGGGCAATGCAGCGGCCGAGGTCGGAGCAGAAACGACGGTCGACGGTGGTGGCGGAGTTCCAGAGGCTAAGCGGCGCGAGGAAGACGATGTGAAGAGGCACGGGGGGAAACGGTGAAAATGACCCCTCGGTCCTATTTATAAGGCAAAGTGAAAAATGGCAAGTGCGGGAATCGAGGAGTCCAAAAAATGGATAAGTTAATAAAGGTGTCGCCTCGATAACTGGATATATATTAAATGAAGGAAATCTCTGATATCAACGGATGGATGACGTCAGGATGGTTTATCGTAATTTTGAAGTATGACATCACGGCGGTTTACAAGATCAAAAATGAAGACAAGAGAGAAGATTTTTTCTAAAGTGTGCAAGATTGACATGAATAAGTTCAAACCAATCTGGGGCCTAATGTTGGGGATATTACTACTGGAGGTAAACCGGCCTTATGTAGCCGGGTTGACTCTTTGAAGATTAGAAGCCCATGAAGATGTAAACATATTGGCGCTTTACAGAGGGCCCAAAGGCGAGTTACAGTATGTAAATGTAAACCGGCCTAGTCATGTAACTTGTATAGTAAGATAGAAAGAGAGAGGCCGAACCGGATACGTTTATAAACCGGCTTCGGGACTCTGTAGCCTGGCGGGAGTCAACCTATGTATATAAAGGGACGACCCGGCCGCGGTTTAGGGACAGACAACAACAACTCGAGAGCCAGACAAAGCGGATTCGCTCCCTGGCCTTCGAAACCCTAGCAATACCAATCACAACTAGACGTAGGCTTTTACCTTCATCGAAGGGGCCGAACTAGTATAAACCCCCGTGTCCCCTTGTCCGGTTTAACCCATTTAATCTAAGCCGTTGCGATGGCTTCATGACTAAGTCCTTTCACGAGGACATCTGCCGTGACAAACCCACGACAGTACCCAAGAGGAGCAAACTTCAAACTTCTAGGCTATTCAGACTCCGATTGGGCGGGAGACAAGGTGGATAGGAAGTCAACTTCCGGAGGGTGCCAATTCCTTGGTTGCTCTTTGGTGAGTTGGTCTTCCAAGAAGCAAAGTTGTGTGTCTCTCTCATCCACCGAAGCGGAGTATGTGGCCGCCGGTAGTTGTTGCGCACAACTTCTATGGATGAGGCAAACTTTAAAGGATTACTGTGTCATTTCTAACAAAGTGCCTCTTTGGTGTGACAATGAAAGTGCCATCAAGATTTCTCTCAACCCGGTGCAACACTTCAAGATGAAGCATAATGAGATTCGGTATCACTTAATCCGGGATCATATTAGGCGAGGGGAGATTGAGCTCAACTATGTCAGCACTCATGATAACCTTGCAGATATTTTCATGAAGCCCTTGGATGAAGCAAGATTTCACGAGTTAAGGCATGAGCTAAATATCATTGATTCGAGCAATGTTGCTTGAATCCTTGCACACCCCACCATACTCAACTTGTTATCTTGTTTAGGTGTAGGCATGGACATAGGGGGAGTGTTTTTCTCTCAATGAACTATCCCTCCCCCACCCATTATGCATAAATTGATCACCTATTTCATATTAGCCATTTGTGATGGTACTCGTGCTTCAAAGACGAGTTTTGGTCACAGGCCCAAGGATAATTCTTCGCAGTGCCATACCAATTAACTAAAACATAGGTGGCTCCAGCCACCACCCTCTCCTTGGAGAGGTTGTGTCTCGCGGTTGGTGCTTGTCGTCTTTTGCCCTCCCTTATTCATGTCGAGCTTGTGTTTGAGTTGCCTCGTATGTTAGCTGTTTGGTGTGTCCGTTCCCTTGAAGGTTGCATTGCAAAGGCCCTTTCTTCTTTGTTTTTGAAAACTTGCATTTTCTTGGGTCTACGGTACTACTGTGGCTTACCACGGTACTACCACAGGAGCTGCGCACGGTACTACCGCAACCAGCACGGCATTAATTTTTTACTACCGCTGGAGGAGCGGTACTACCGCCCACGGCACGGTACTTCCGCCCGGGCGGTACTACCGCGATGACGGCGGTACTACCGCGTAGTCGCGAGTGCGTGGGGGTTAAGAGCGGGCGGGGGGAGTTCCAACTCCCTCATACCCATTCAACTCTTTTTCCCCATGCTGTCTCTCTCTCCTACCCAAGAACGGCGCCGGAGAACCTCACTGGATCTCCGTCTCTGGCCGCTCTCCTCGCATTCCATCCGGTGGGATCGTTCCCCACCACGCCCTCTTGCCATGGAACAAGGTTTCTCCCCAAATCCCTCTCTCTTTGGTTCGTTCTTTCGTCTCTAGGTATTTGGGGAGATGCATGTTGTTCTTGAGATTTTAGGCTAAATCTTTGCAAGAGTAGGATGTAGGAGAGTAGTAATGCGTAGAGATGGTACTTGGTATGTTGCCCCGTGGTAGATTTGATCAACCGTAGTACCGCTCCGATGTCACGGTTGTGCTCAGATCCGTTTTGTGGTTCGGATCTGACCCCGTGCGGTACTACCGCTCCTCAGGAGTGGTACTACCGCACGAGGCACGTGATAACCCACAAGTATAGGGGATCACAACAGTTTTCGAGGGTAGAGTATTCAACCCAAATTTATTGATTCGACACAAGGGGAGCCAAAGAATATTCTCAAGTATTAGCAGCTGAGTTGTCAATTCAACCACACCTGGAAACTTAATATCTGCAGCAAAGTGTTTAGTAGCAAAGTAATATGATAGTAGTGGCAACGGTGGTAAAAGGTAACGGTAGCAAAAGTAATATTTTTGGTGTTTTATAGTGATGATAACAATAGCAACGGAAAAGTAAATAAGCGAAGAACAATATATGCAAAGCTTGTAGGCACTGGATCGGTGATGGAGAATTATGTCGGATGTGGTTCATCATGTAACAGTCATAACATAGGGTGACATAGAACTAGCTCCAATTCATCAATATAATGTAGGCATGTATTCCCAATATAGTCATACGTGCTTATGGAAAATAACTTGCATGACATATTTTGTCCTACCCTCCCGTTGCAGCGGGGTCCTAGCGGAAACTAAGGGATATTAAGGCCTCCTTTTAATATAGTACCAGACCAAAGCATGAACACATGGTGAATACATGAACTCCTCAAACTATGGTCATCACCGGGAGTGGTCCTGATTATTGTCACTTCGGGGTTGCCGGATCATAACACATAGTAGGTGACTATAGACTTGCGAGATAGGATCAAGAACTCACATATATTCATGAAAACATAATAGGTTCAAATCTGAAATCATGGCACTCGGGCCCTAGTGACAAGCATTAAGTATAGCAAAGTCATAGCAACATCAATCTCAGAACATAGTGGATACTAGGGATCAAACCCTAACAAAACTAACTCGATTACATGATAAATCTCATCCAACCCATCACCGTCCAGCAGGCCTACGATGGAATTACTCACGCACGGCGGTGAGCATCATGCAATTGGTGGTGGAGGATGGTTGATGATGACGACGGCGATGGCGACGGATTCCCCTCTCCGGAGCCCCGAACGGACTCCAGATCAGCCCTCCCGAGAGAGTTTAGGGCTTGGCGGCGGCTCCGTATAGTAAAACATGATGAATCGTTCTCCCTAATTTTTTTCTCCCCGAACACGAATATATGGAGTTGGATTTGAGGTCGGTGGAGCTCCAGGGGGCCCACGAGGGAGGGGGTGCACCCAGGGGGGCAGGCGCGCCCCCACCCTCGTGGCTAGGGTGTGCCCCCTGGCCTTGATTCTTTCGTCAGTATTTTTTTATTATTTCGAAAAATAAGTTCCGTGGAGTTTCAGGTCATTCCGAGAACTTTTGTTTCTGCACATAAATAACACCATGGCAATTCTGCTAAAAATAGCGTCAGTCCGGGTTAGTTCCATTCAAATCATGCAAGTTAGAGTCCAAAACAAGGACAAAAGTGTTTGGAAAAGTAGATACGACGGAGACGTATCAACTCCCCCAAACTTAAACCTTTGCTTGTCCTCAAGCAATTCAGTTGATAAACTGAAAGTGATAAAGAAAAACTTTTACAAACTCTATTTGCTCTTGTTGTTGTAAATATGTAAAGCCAGCATTCAAGTTTTCAGCAAAGATTATGAACTAACCATATTCACAATAACTCTTAGGTCTCATGTTTACCCATATCAATGGCATAATCAACTAGCGAGCAATAATAATAAATCTCGGAGGACAACACTTTCTCAAAACAATCATAATATGATATAACAAGATGGTATCTCGTAGCCCTTTCTGAGACCGCAAAACATAAATGCAGAGCACCTTTAAAGATCAAGGACTGACTAGACATTGTAATTCATGGTAAAAGAGATCTAACCATAGTCATACACAATATAAATTAATAGTAATGGATGCAAACGACAGCAGTGCTCTCCAGCTGGTGCTTTTTAATAAGAGGGTGATGACTCAACATAAAAGTAAATAGATAGGCCCTTCGCAGAGGGAAGCAGAGATTTCTAGAGGTGCCAGAGCTCAATTTTGAAATAGAGATGAATAATATTTTGAGTGGTATACTTTCATTGTCAACATAACAATCAAGAGATGGCGATATCTTCCATGCTACACACATTATAGGAGGTTCCCAAACAGAATGGTAACGTTTATACTCCCCCTCCACCAACAAGCATCAATCCATGGCTTGCTCGAAACAACGAGTGCCTCCAACTAACAACAGTCCCGGGGGAGTTTTGTTTGCAATTATTTTGATTTGATTTGCATAAAGCATGGGACTGGGCATCCCGGTGACCAGCCATTTTCTCGTGAGTGAGGAGCGGAGTCCACTCCTCTTGAGAATAACCCGCCTAACATGGAAGATACAGACAGCCCTAGTTGATACATGAGCTATTCGAGCATACAAAACAGAATGTTTATTTGAAGGTTTAGAGTTTGGCACATACAAATTTACTTGGAATGGCAGGTAGATACCGTATATAGGTAGGTATGGTGGACTCATATGGAATAACTTTGGGGTTTATGGAATTGGATGCACGAGCAGTATCCCCGCTTAGTACAAGTGAAGGCTAGCAAAAGACTAGGAAGCGACCAACTAGAGAGCGACAACAGTCATGAACATGCATTAAAATTAATATAAACTGAGTGCAAGCATGAGTAGGATATAATCCACCATGAACATAAATATCGTGAACGCTATGTTGATTTTGTTTCAACTACATGCGTGAACATGTGCCAAGTCAAGTCACTTAAATCTTTCAAAGGAGGATACCACCCCATCATACCACATCACAACCATCTTAATAGCATGTTGGCACGCAAGGTAAACCATTATAAGCTCCTAGCTAATTAAGCATGGCACAAGCAACTATAATCTCTAATTGTCATTGCAAACATGTTCATTCATAATAGGCTGAATCAGGAACGATAAACTAATCATATTTACAAAAACAAGAGAGGTCGAGTTCATACCAGCTTCTCTAATCTCAATCAGTCCATCATATATCGTCATAATTGCCTTTCACTTGCATGACCGAACGATGTGAATAATAGTAATAGTGCACGTGCATTGGACTAAGCTGGAATCTGCAAGCATTCAATAAACAGGAGAAGACAAGGCAATATGGGCTCTTTTGTCAGATCAACAATAATGCATATAAGAGCCACTTTAACAATTTAATTATGGTCTTCCTCGACCCCCAAAGAAAAGAAAAGAAATAAAACTATTTACACGGGAAAGCTCCCAACAAGCAAAAGAAGAACAGGAAATCTTTTTGGGTTTTCTTTTTTAATTACTACTACAAGCATGGAAATTAAAACTAGCTAAAAGCTACAACTAATTTTTTTGGTTTTTCTTAAGGTTTATTTCAAACACACAAGAAGAAAGCTTAAAAGAGAAAATAAACTAACATGGATATTACAGTGAAAGAGTATGAGCACCGACATCTAGCAATGAGTGTGTGAAGATGAATGTAATGTCGGTGAGAAATACGTACTCCCCCAAGCTTAGGCTTTTGGCCTAAGTGGGTTTATTGCCACGGATAATTCAGAAAACTGACAGAAAATACTATGTTTACTTTATTTCAACTAAATAACAGAAAGTAAAAGGAATCTAGAAGGTTGTGCTTTCTAACTTCATCCATCTCATGCTCATCAAAAGGAATCCACTAACAAGGTTGATCAAGTCTTGTTAACAAACTCATTTCGAGTAACATGAAACCGGAGAAATTTCGAATGACACTATGTTACCTCAACGGGGATATGCAGATCCCCAACAATAGGAATATCATATTTCTTCTTGACAGTAGGAAGAGGAAATTCAAAACCTCCAAAAATAATCGATGGAATTTTTCCAATAGAATTGATACTGTGGACTTGAGGTTGTTTCCTCGAAAAGTGTACCGTATGCTCATTACCATTAACATGAAAAGTGACATTGCCCTTGTTGCAATCAATAACAGCCCCTGCAGTATTCAAAAAAGGTCTTCCAAGAATAATAGACATACTATCGTCCTTGGGAATATCAAGAATAACAAAGTCTGTTAAAATAGTAACATTTGCAACTACAACAGGCACATCCTCACAAATACCGACAGGTATAGCAGTTGATTTATCAGCCATTTGCAAGGATATTTCAGTAGGTGTTAACTTATTCAAATCAAGTCTATGATTTAAAGAGAGAGGCATAACACTAACACCGGCTCCAAGATCACATAAAGCAGTTCTAACATAGTTTCTTTTAATGAAGCATGGTATAGTTGGTACTCCTGGATCTCCTAGTTTCTTAGGTATTCCACCCTTAAAAGTATAATTAGCAAGCATGGTGGAAATTTCAGCTTCCGGTATCTTTCTTTTATTAGTAACAATATCTTTCATGTACTTAGCATAAGGATTCATTTCAAGCATATAGTCAAACGCATACGCAAAAAGATAGATCTAATCATTTCAGCAAAGCGCTCAAAATCCTCATCATCCTTTTTCTTGGATGGCTTAGGAGGAAAAGGCATGGGTTTCTGAACCCAAGGCTCTCTTTCCTTACCGTGTTTCCTAGCAACAAAGTCTCTTTTATCATAACGTTGATTCTTTGATTGTGGGTTATCAAGATCAACATCAGGTTCAGCTTCTACATCATTATCATTGCTAGGTTGAGCATCAGCATGAACATTATCATTAACATTATCACTAGTTTCATGTTCATTACCAGATTGTGTTTCAGCATCAGAAATAGAGATATCATTGGGATTCTCGGGTGTGTCAATAACAGGTTCACTAGAAGCATGCAAGTCCTATCATTTTTCTTTGTATTCCCCTTAGAAGGACTAGGTGCATCAATATCATTTCTCTGAGAATCTTGCTCAATTCTCTTAGGATGGCCCTCAGGATACAAAGGTTTCAGGGTCATTTTACCACCTCTAGTCATAACTCTAATAGCATTATCATTTTTCTTACCATTTAATTCATTGAGCAAATCATTCTGAGCTTTAAGTACTTGTTCTACTTGAGTGGTAACCATAGAAGCATGTTTACTAATGAGTTTAAGTTCACCTTTAACTCTAGACATATAATCACCCAAGTGTTCAATCATATAAGCATTTTGTTTCAATTGTCTACCAAAATAAGCATTGAAGTCTTCTTGCTTAACCATAAAGTTAACAAACTCATCCAAACATTGGCTAGCAAACTTAGTAGGAGGGATTTCAGCTTTATCATATCTATAGAGAGAATTTACCTTTACTACATGTGTCGGGTTATCAAGACCATGTGTTTCTTCAATAGGTGATGGATTAAAACCATATATTTATTCAATAGGCGGTAAATTAAGACCATGTATCTCTTCAATAGGAGGAAAATTCTTAACATCTTTAGCTTTAATACCCTTTTCTTTCATGGATTTCTTTGCCTCTTGCATATCTTCAGGACTGAGAAATAGAACACCCCTTTTCTTCGGAGTTGGTTTAGGAGTAGGCTCAGGAGTTGGCTCAGGAACTGGCTCAGGAAGTGTCCAATTATTTTCATTTGTTAACATATTATTCAATAGAATTTCAGCTTCATCCAGTGTTCTTTCCCTGAAAACAGAACCAGCACAACTATCCAGGTGGTCTCTAAAAGCATCGGTTAGTCCATTATAAAAGATATCAAGTATTTCATTTTTCTTAAGAGGATGATCAGGCAAAGCATTAAGTAATTGGAGAAGCCTCCCCCAAGCTTGTGGGAGACTCTCTTCTTCAATTTGCACAAAATTATATATATCCCCTAAGGCAGCTTGTTTCTTATGAGCAGGGAAATATTTAGCAGAGAAGTAATAAATCATATCCTGGGGACTATGCACACAACCAGGATCAAGAGAATTAAACCATATCTTAGCATCACCCTTTAATGAGAACGGAAATATTTTAAGGATATAAAAGTAGCAAGTTCTCTCATCATTAGTGAACTGGGTGGCTATATCATTTAATTTAGTAAGACGTGCCACAACAGTTTCAGATTCATAGCCATAAAAAGGATCAGATTCAACCAAAGTAATTATATCAGGATCAATAGAGAATTCATAATCCTTATCAGTAACAAAGATAGGTGAAGTAGCGTAAGCAGGATCATATTTCATTCTAGCATTCAGAGTCTTTTGTTTAAGCGTAGCTAATAATTTCTTAAGATCACTTCTATCATTGCATGCAAGAAAGTCTCTTTTAGTTTCTTCATCCATAACATAGCCCTCAGGCACAACAGGCAATTCATATTTATTAGGAGAGCCTTCATCATCACTTTCATCAATATTATCAGTTTCAATAATTTCATTCTCTCTAGCCCTAGCAAGTTATTCATCAAGAAATTCACCAATCGGCACAGTAGTATCAAGCATAGAAGTAGTTTCATCATAAGTATCATGCATAGCAGAAGTGGCATCATCAATAGTATGCGACATATCAGAATTAATAGCACAAGCAGGTTTAGGTGTCGCAAGCTTACTCAAAACAGAAGGTGAATCAAGTGCAGAGCTAGATGGCAGTTCCTTACCTCCCCTCGTAGTTGAGGGATAAATTTTTGTTTTCGCGTCTTTCAAGTTCTTCATAGTGACCAGCGGATAGAAATCCCAAGTGACTCAAAGAATAAAGCTATGCTCCCCGGCAATGGCGCCAGAAAATAGTCTTGATAACCCACAAGTATAGGGGATCGCAACAGTTTTTGAGGGTAGGGTATTCAACCCAAATTTACTGATTCGACACAAGGGGAGCCAAGGAATATTCTCAAGTATTAGCATCTGAGTTGTCAATTCAACCACATCTGGAAACTTAATATCTGCAGCAAAGTGTTTAGTAGCAAAGTAATATGATAGTAGTGACAACGGTGGTAAAAGGTAACGGCAGCAAAAGTAATGTTTTTGGTGTTTTATAGTGATGATAACAATAGCAACGGAAAATTAAATAAGCGAAGAACAATATATGGAAAGCTCGTAGGCATTGGATCGGTGATGGAGAATTATGCTGGATGTGGTTCATCATGTAACAGTCATAACATAGGGTGACACAAAACTAGCTTCAATTCATCAATATAATGTAGGCATGTATTCCGAATATAGTCATACGTGCTTATCGAAAAGAACTTGCATGACATCTTTTGTCCTACCCACCCGTGGCAGCGGGGTCCTAGCGGAAACTAAGGGATATTAAGGCCTCCTTTTAATAGAGTACCGGACCAAAGCATGAACACATGGTGAATACATGAACTCCTCAAACTATGGTCATCACCGGGAGTGGTCCCGATTATTGTCACTTCAGGGTTGTCGGATCATAACACATAGTAGGTGACTATAGACTTGCAAGATAGGATCAAGAACTCACATATATTCATGAAAACATAATAGGTTCATATCTGAAATCATGGCACTCGGGCCCTAGTGACAAGCATTAAGCATAGCAAAGTCATAGCAACATCAATCTTAGAACATAGTGGATACTAGGGATCAAACCCTAACAAAACTAACTCGATTACATGATAAATCTCATCCAACCCATCACCGTCCAGCAGGCCTATGATGGAATTACTCACACACGGCGGTGAGCATCATGCAATTGGTGATGGAGGATGGTTGATGATGACGACGGCGACGGATTCCCCTCTCCGGAGCCCCGAACGGACTCCAGATCAGCCCTCCCGAGAGAGTTTAGGGCTTGGCGGCGGCTCCGTATCGTAAAATGCAATTACTCTTTCTCCCTGATTTTTTCTCCCCGAACACGAATATATGGAGTTGGAGTTGAGGTCGGTGGAGCTCCAGGGGGCCCACGAGGCAGGGGGCGTGCCCAGGGGGCAGGCGCGTCCCCCACCCTCGTGGCTAGGGTGTGGGCCCCCTGGCCTTGATTCTTTCGCCAGTATTTTGTATTATTTCCAAAAATAAGTTCCATGGAGTTTCAGGTCATTCCAAGAACTTTTATTTCTGCACATAAATAACACCATGGCAATGCTGCTGAAAACAGCATTAGTATGGGTTAGTTCCATTCAAATCATGCAAGTTAGAGTCCAAAACAAGGGCGAAAGTGTTTGGAAAAGTAGATACGACGGAGATGTATTAGCGCGGCACTAAAATTTTACTTTCGCTCTAAGCCGCGGTACTACCATGCCATCCTGGCACGGTACTCCCGGGACTAGGAGCAGCACTTAAATTTTAGTCCCGCGCATCCGTACGGTACTATTGTTGTTGTCAAATCTCCCAAGTGGCAATTACCCAGTACTAGTTCTACTTGTTTCACCTGTTTTCTTGTGGTCTATGCATTGATCCTTCTCGTTTCTCTTGCGTGTTCTTGTGTTGTGTGTCATAGGTGGTGGCTCTGGTTCCAATGTCCATCGTTCGAACCCCATTCGCGACACGGGCTCGAAGCGTCTGCACAACCAAGATGAAGCTCCAGAGGGCTCCAATGCCCCCAACAAAGAACCAAGTCAACCACAACCAAGCAGAAGGAGCCAGCAATGAGCATGGATGAGATGCCACTTGCTGAGTTTGTCAATCGAAGGAAGATCAACCCCTATGTGAATCCCCGTGCAAACTTCAGAGGGAATGATTTGTTCTGGACCAAGCAGCAGTATCTTATCTATTTGGATGTGATCAAGGCCAAGCAGAACCTCTATGTGGACATGCACTGGATTAACATGCATCATATGAGAGAGGATAAGCACCGCGCCTATTTTGGTGAGGCTTTGGACCCGGTGGAGCAGTTCGAGATTGAGGACTTGATCACGTTCCACCTGGACTTTGACCCTGAGATTGTGGCTCAGTTCTTTGCCACAGTCCACTTCCACTCTGATGAGGAACAGACTTTGACATGGATGTCAAATGGACAACAGTTGACCGCCAAGTGGAAGGACTTCATGGATCTGCTACATGTCCGTGATGAGGGGCTCGACAAGACCATTGATGTTCGCCCTCATGCCAACTCCGATTCTGCTAACAAAGACAAGCTCCTGCCATACTATGTTGAGAAGAAGCTTCCCAGTGGCAAGAAGACTTGGGTTCTGAACCCATTCCTTGACATCATGCATCAGATCTTCCGCAACACCCTCTTCCCATGTATTGGTGACAAGGACAAGGTACATGCCTATCTCGTGGATATGATGCTCATTTGTGAGGAGGCGCGTCGTGCTCAGATGCAACCACTTGATGTCTCACATATCATGTGGTGTGAGTGATGACCCACAAGTATGGGGGATCTATCGTAGTCCTTTCAATAAGTAAGAGTGTCGAACCCAACGAGGAGCATAAGGAAATGATAAGTGGTTTTCAGTAAGGTATTCTCTGCAAGTACTGAAATAAGTGGTAACAGATGGTTTTGTGACGGGATAAATTGTAACGAGCAACAAGTAACAAAAGTAAATAAGTTGCAGTAAGGTGGCCCGATCCTTTTGTAGCAAAGGACAAGCCGGAACAAACTCTTATAATAGGAAAAGCGCTCCCGAGGACACATGGGAATATCGTCAAGCTAGTTTTCATCACGTTCATATGATTCGCGTTCGATACTTTGACAATTTGATATGTGGGTGGACCGGTTCTTGGGTGTTGTTCTTACTTGAACAAGCATCCCACTTATGATTAACCTCTATTGCAAGCATCCGCAACTACAACAAAAGTATTAAGGTAAACCTAACCATAGCATGAAACATGTGGGTCCAAATCAGCCCCTTACGAAGCAACGCATAAACTAGGGTTTAAGCTTCTGTCACTCTAGCAACCCATCATCTACTTATTACTTCCCAATGTCTTCCTCTAGGCCCAAATAATGGTGAAGTGTTATGTAGTCGACGTTCACATAACACCACTAGAGGCTAGACAACATACATCTTATCAAAATATCAAACGAATACCAAATTCACATGACTACTAATAGCAAGACGTCTCCCCTGTCCTCAGGAACAAACGTAATTACTCACAAAGCATATTCATGTTCATAATCAGAGGGGTAATAATATGCATATAGGATCTGAACATATGATGTTCCACCAAATAAACCAACTAGCATCAACTACAAGGAGTAATCAACACTACTAGCAACCTACTAGCACCAATCCCGGACTTTGAGACAAGAATTGGATACAAGAGATGAACTAGGGTTTGGAGATGAGATGGTGCTGGTGAAGATGTTGATGGAGATTGCCCTCTCCTGATGAGAGGAGCGTTGGTGATGACGATGGTGATGATTTCCCCCTCCCGAAGGGAAGTATCCCCGGCAGAACAGCTCTGCCGGAGCTCTAGATTGGATCCGCCAAGGTTCCGCCTCGTGGCGGTGGAGTCTCGTCCCGAAAAGTTCCTTCCTGTTTTTTTCTCATCGAAAGACTTCATATATGAGAATATGGACGTCGGAGAGCCACCAGGGGGGCCACGAGGTAGGGGGCGCGCCCTAGGGGGCCCCCCACCCTCATGAGCAGGGTGTGGGCCCCCTGGCCTTCATCTTTGGTGAGGATTTTTCTTTATTTGTTTTAAGATGTTCCGTGGAGTTTCCAGACTTTTGGAGTTGCGCAGAATAGGTCTCTAATATTTTCTCCTTTTCCAACCCAGAATTCCAGTTGCCGGCATTCTCCCTTCTTATGTAAACCTTGTAAAATAAGAGAGAATAGCCATAAGTATTGTGACTTACAGTGAAATAACAGTCCATAATGCGATAAATATCGATATAAAAGCATGATGCAAAATGGACGTATCAGTGAGCTCCGGTTTGCGGTGTTCAACCGTAAGGTACCCATCTATGGTCCTTACCTGTTTCACCTGATCTCGAAGACTTGGGAGAAGCTCTATCCCAATGTTGAGTTTGAGGCCCCCGGCTAGACCCGTCACGAGCCCATAAAGCTCCGCGTCAAGCCTAAGTGGGCTAACACCACTACCAGTCCTGAGGCAGCAGCTGCTCAGATGGATGTCGATGAGGATGGGATTGAGGAGGAGGAAGCGGATGAGGACAACTCTGCTGGGTATGCTCCTCCCTCTACTGAGCCCTCATGGGCTAAGAAGCTGAAGGCCAAGATGAAGGCCTTGTTCTGCATGCAAGCCAAGGGGCAATACAAGACTCATGTTGCTTCCAAGGAGAGTCGCCGCCGCGACAAGAGGATCTTGAGGACGTTTGGCGAGGACATATCCAGTGGGTCCGAGAAGCACATCACTCCAGAGGCCGAATGGATGGCGAAGCAGTGTTACAAGTTGACTGATTCTCAGGAGGAGCCCATCCCCATTGCTGAGACCGACGAGGAGCATGACGAGTGATCCTTTCAGCTTGAGCCAGCACTTGTGTCGTAGGTGTCCTCTATGCCTTTTTGGTGTCTCGATGCCAAAGGGGGGAGAGTGTAGGATTTGCGAGTCGTGTGTCGTGTTTCATGGTCTTGTCACTTTGCTTTCGTTTCGTTGAACCTCGTTTTCTTTGGTTTGGTTGTGCTTGTGAGACCTTTCTATCATATGGTGTAAGACATATGCACTCTTGCATACCTTATTGAGCCTATGATATCTTGTGCCCTCTACTCTATGCTCATAGTTATTATCCTGCTTAGTGTTAGCTTTATCATTGCAAGATTTGCCTTGTCTATAAAATATAGGGGGAGTGTTGATCCTAGTATGTGTGTCGTGCAGTCCAAATCACTTCTCTAGTTAGCACACATCTAGGGGGAGCTCATATATATTTTATAGATGTGGGGTTTGCCCATGTTCGTTTTTATCTCCCTTTGTGCAAATCCCGTATTGTCATCAATCCACCAAAAAGGGGGAGATTGTAAGGGCATATTTATCCCTTAGTTGTTTTGGTGATTGATGACAATGCTTTTGCGGACTAATCGTGTGCATGGAGTATTTCAGACATATCATGACTAGGCACAAGACGATTTGGTTCCCCTCGAAGACTATTGAAGACGGTGTTTCTCTATGTTTCTTTTCGGTGGATTTGAGTCATAGGAAAGTCATAAGGGGGTCCGCTTTGGAAAGGTTTGGGTGGAATCATCACGTACACGTCTACTCCTTTTGCGCCACCTTTCCTTTTGCTCTTTGGATCATCCTCCGTCTCTCCTTGTCTATGCAAAATGAAGGTCTCCTAATGTTGCTGAGCTGGGGCATGCGGTAGTACTGCTCCTTGGAGCGGTAGTACCGGCCTCCGGCGCGGTAGTACCGCAAGTGCTCACGGTAGTACCGCACCTCGGGAGCGGTAGTACCGTGGCCTCAGGCCAGGCGCTGCTGCTAGTGCTGTAGTAGGGGTGGATGTAATTTTTTTTTACATCCGCGCATACGCGGTAGTACCGCTCCATGGGCGCGGTAGTACCGTGCGCTCTGTTCAGGCTCAGCAGCATGAGCGGTAGTAGGAGTGGATGTAATTTTTTGACATCCGTGCCCTATGCGGTAGTACCGCTCCAGTTCTGCGGTAGTACCGTGTCGGATTTTTGCATGGACCAAAACTCAGTAGAAGTAGTCACTGATGTATTTTTATATGTCCATGCCTTCCCGGCCTAGTCCATTCCTGCCTTGCGGTAGTACAAAGGGGGCGCGGTAGTACCGCGCCAGTGGTTCTACCGCTCCTTGACTTGGCGCTTCAGGACTGGTCTTAGGCCCTGCCGTGGCAGCGATAGTACCGCGGTTTGCCGCGGTAGTACCGCTTGTTTGGTGCGGTAGTACCGCAGGTCACGGGCTGGTTAAGTGGATAACGGTTGGATTTGTTCTTTCACTATATAAGGGGTGTCTTCTTCTCCAAGATGACCACCTCTTCCATCTCTAAGCTCCATTGTTGTTCTAAGCTCCTTTTTCTCCCGATCTCCTTCCCTGGCCGATCAAACTTGTTGATCTTCTAGGAATTGGTTGAGAAGGCCTAGATCTACACATCCACCAAGAGATATTTGATTCCCCCACTAATCCCTTGCGGATCTTGTTACTCTTGGGTGTTTGAGCACCCTAGACGGTTGAGGTCATCATGGAGCCATACTCCATTGTGGTGAAGCTTCGTGGTGTTGTTGGGAGCCTCCAATTAAGTTGTGGAGATTGCCCCAACCTTGTTTGTAAAGATTTGGTCGCCGCCTTCAAGGACACCAATAGTGGAATCACAGCATCTCGCATTGTGTGAGGGCGTGAGGAGAATACGGTGGCCCTAGTGGCTTCTTGGGGAGCATTGTGCCTCCACCGCTCCAAGCCTCCAACGGAGACGTACTTCCTCTCAAAGGAAAGGAACTTCGGTAACACATCCTCGTCTTCACCGACTCCACTCTTGGTTATCTCATCCCTTTACTCGTGCAAGCTTATCTTGTGTTACTTCCCTTGCTTGCTTGTTTACTTATTGTTGTTGCATCATATAGGTTGCTCACCTAGTTGCATATCTAGACAACCTACTTTGATGCAAAGTTTAAATTGGTAAAGAAAATCTAAAAATTGTTAGTTGCCTATTCACCCTCTCTAGTCAACTATATTGACCCTTTCAAAGAGGAAAGGGACCGTGATTGTGAACAAATTAGTGTTTGAGGGCCTTTTTACAAATATGCACGACTGGTTGTTACTCCTCCTAGTCCCTCCTGTCCACGTGGTCACGGTCAAAGAGCCAAGTAGGCAGGTCAGCGCTGGTCAGACGGATTTAGGACCTCGAATGAACAACTTAAAAATATTTAGGACCCAGACATGAATTTTGAAAGAATTAGAACCTAGTCAATACTTTGGTGAAAGAATTAGGACGGGCCATGCATTACTATTTTTTCTCTCGCCTCCATTAATCACATGCATGTGACCGGGCATAAAAGGTGAAAAGTGAGGGACGTGACTGCGTGGGTGGGAAAATTGGGAGTCAAAACGGGCATGCATGGATGTTGATTGGGCGTGTCCGCGGACGTTTGAGGGGCCAACATTGTTCAGTCCAGTCGTAGATGCCCTAATTCACCTTATTTTCGAGCAATGTTGTTTTTGTTCGAAAATAATCAACTTTATTATAAAATTTTATCGGAAGTACAAAACATGTCAAACATAATAAAATTGCATCGGGACTCCGTGACTATCGAACGACCACTACTATCGTTCGAAGGAGCCGCCGACGTGTCATCGTCGTCGCTCCCGTAGCTACCGGAGCTGGCTTGACCTTATCGATGACAGCTGGAAAATGTTCATGCATGTGCCCCTGAGGACCAGAGCCATGTAGCGGCAATTGTTGTCGTTGAACCCTTGGATAGATCTGAAATACCTGACACAAAATCTCGCCACATGACGCGAAACCCTAATATCACCGCCCCAAGAAGATGACAAGAATCAACGCCGGAGCTCCGTCAACTACGTCCCGACGGACGAACTCGAGGAGGATCCGAGCCCGAAAGACAAACTCGAAGAAGCCCCGGCACCCCGAGTGCCGCGCCTGTGAGGATTAAAAACTACTAACCGGAGCGGAGGCATCGGGATTCTGGATTCCCATCCCCTCCACCGACCGCCGGAGAGGCGGACAAAGGTGAGGCGGATCCACGAGAGTTTAATTTGCCCTAGCCGCCTAGGGTTAGGGGGGCCATATTTCTTTTCTTGTATATAATCTTGGTTTTATATGTCCATCTATTTTTTTTGGAATTGTTTGGATTTATATGTCCATCTACATGTAGAAAAGAAATTGTATTGAGAATAAAGGAGAAAATATATTTACCCACAAGAAAAAAACGAAAAAAAGATGTATTTATCACCGACAAGCAAAGGATATTCTTGGCAATCATGAACCAAGAAAGATTAGCCAGCAGTGCACTCCTACACAGTCACGGTTACACAGCTAAGGAAGATTAGCCAGCAGTGTACTCCCACACAGCCACAACTGTGTAACGAATCAATGCGTGACTGTGTTCGATAACTACATACGGAGGAAGGAGGCTGGGAGATGAGAGCACAGGCTTCCGGACTCTCATTCCTCGGAGACTTTTACCCGGGGGTTCCCATCGGCCCAAGATCCTGCGATCTTTTTCGTCGTGTCCGCTCCTCCCACACACACTCACAGGGGTGTCGCTGCCAGAATCTTCACGTACAACAGCGCCGCTGCGCCACACCGCTCTGTTCCTACACATGGCCTGAGAGTATATCACCTTCTGTGAACACTTGCCGCTACATTGCGTTACCTTTGATCGAGAAGCATACCTGTGCTGTGCGTGCTGCGTCTGCGCACGAAGTGGATTTGAGGATAAGATGCAATCATCTTCATCTGGTGGACCTGCATCACTGCACCAGCCGGAGGCCGGCGGAGCAGCGCCACAGGCGAAGTGAGCGTGGAGCAACTGGTCGGAGCGTGACGGGTCCAAGAGGGATGCCAACGGACGAACCAACGGGGTGGCTAGCTAGTGACAGACCGACAGGGGATTAGCTAGCCGCAACTCCCGGGCGGCCATGTGCGACTAACATGGCGTGGGGCTGGCCCTGGGAACTGTTGCTTTCTGAAACCGATGGCGGAGCCGAGCGGCGGAGGTGGCCGCCTGCTTGACACCGGCGAGGTGCGGCGGCGGTGCCATGTTACGTGTAGGCGACGATGGGAGGGTCAGCGTAGAAAATTTGTAAGAATCGCCGATCGATGTAAAGACTCGGCCATGCATGCATGCATGTGCATCCTGCATGAATGAGCAGGGTACCAAAGCTTTGTCTGAAAGCTGCTGTTGGATTTACGTGCACATACACTGCTCGGGCCTCGCTCTCATCTACACAGGGCCGAGCCATGTTACGTGTCCCGTTCACGTGAGCGGCCATGTGCGCTCCAGTCTTCAGGAGCCCACACCAAGGTTTTGCCTGTTCAAACCTTAATTGAGCATCCACCTTAAAGTTAGCGTGCGCTAATCATTGGAGCCGGTTGTTAATCACTTCAGTTGAGCATGCATGGTTCCCTTGGTACGTGTGGGTGGTGTGCACAGTACGTACGTTCGTGTGCATGGCACATTGGCATGGCTGGCTCCATGGGCGGGCCGGGGCAGCTTCATGTGCCGATGTGCGTCCTGCCCCGACAAATCCACGATTTCCTTTTTGTATCCGATGGTCCAGTGTACTCCCGAGCAGGACTAAGTTAAGTGACCCGAGATTAGCAGTGGAGTACGTTTGGTGGAGCTGCATGGCTCCCACTGCAACAATACGTTCGTCGAACCATCCAACACAGGCAGCGAGTTCCTGGACCATGCATGCAGCTGCTACTTATCCATCCCAAGTAGTCAAGTTGGGCTAGGTCGGCATGCACTTGCGCCGTTACGCGCCGATCATGAGTGGATTATCATCACGTAGTATCTAGTAGCAGACACGCCATGCCGCGCTCGCACCGCGTGGCCGAGCACCGTGACACAGAAACACGACCGGATTCCTCCCTCCCTAGCTCCCTCCGGCGGTCCGGCCCTGCCACACACGGCTACGCGCGCATGGTGGACGCGCCTTGCCGCCCATGAGTTCCACGGAGTTAAGGCACGCTGTGCATGCATGCGTGCTCTGCATCCTGCCCATGGCCGAGTCCTGCATGGTCCTGGCTCAGCTAAGCGGCCGGCGAGAGCCATGTGGGGAGTAGGGCGCCGCGGGACCCCACGGCGACTCGTCGCGCCACCAGTCCACCACACACACGCGCGCTCGGCCGGGCAAGCGGTTGGTGCCCGTTACGTACGCGCGCGCGCGCCCGATGCCAGCCGAGGACACTCGCATGTGCGCCTGATTTGTATGTATTAACTGCCGCGCGCCCCCGTGGCCGTGGTCACCCCGCACGTCAGAGCCGGCCTTCAATCTCCCATTTTCCTCTCTCTCCCTCTCCCACTCATCAAATAGTCAGGAAAAAAGAAGAAGTGATATTAACCTGCACGGCCCCGATCGAGCTTGCAATCCAACCGCCACCGGCACCGAGCTTTACTTTGGCTATATATACCCCGGCTGGGAGGAGGTAGCTCCTCACTGCCAACCAGCCATTTCGAGCCTAGCTAGCTTTAGACGCCATATCCCCTCGAAAGCTAAGCTAGCTTGCTGATACAGGGAAGCTCTCCCTCTCTCTCTCTCTCAGCAATGGCGGGCACCGGTGCTCTCTTCTTCCTCTTCTCCTCCTTCTGCCTCCTGGCCCGGCAGGCCGCGGCCGGCGGGTACGGCGGGTGGCAGAGCGCCCACGCCACCTTCTACGGCGGCGGCGACGCCTCCGGCACCATGGGTAAGTCCCCGCCGCCGCGGCTGGCGAATGCAATGCGTAAACGCCTGCCACACAGACACAGACACTCACGCGCGCGGGCTGTTTGTTGGGTTTTGCAGGCGGGGCATGCGGATACGGCAACCTGTACAGCACCGGGTACGGCACGAACACGGCGGCGCTGAGCACGGCGCTGTTCAACGACGGCGCGGCGTGCGGGACGTGCTACGAGCTGCGCTGCGACAACGCCGGCAGCTCGTGCCGGCCGGGGTCCATCCTGGTGACGGCCACCAACTTCTGCCCGCCCAACTACGGCCTCCCCAGCGACGACGGCGGCTGGTGCAACCCGCCGCGCCCCCACTTCGACATGGCCGAGCCGGCCTTCCTCCACATCGCGCAGTACCGCGCCGGCATCGTGCCCGTCTCCTACAGAAGGTGAGAAGAAAATCAAAAAAGTTACAGTGTACCACGACCGACCGATCGAACCGATGGGTTAAATTGACCGGGCGTCGGTCGGCTTGAGGATACGCGAGGACCGCGGTTGGTTCGGCCCATAAGTTTGGGCGGGCCACACCGCTGCAGATATGTGATACGGTGCACGCCGATAGGCAGGCCACTGTCCACAGTACTTACATCGCATGTGCTGCGCCTTGTAATGTCGCAGCTTCACTGTCACCGTGTGTCACGTAGTGCTAATCCTGCATGTTACCCCTTGATCGATGGAGCAGGGTGCCGTGCGTGAAGAAGGGGGGCATCCGGTTCACCATCAACGGCCACTCCTACTTCAACCTGGTGCTGGTGACCAACGTGGGCGGCGCCGGCGACGCGCAGTCCGTGTCCATCAAGGGCACGCGCACCGGCTGGCAGGCCATGTCCCGCAACTGGGGCATGAACTGGCAGAGCAACACCTTCCTGGACGGCCAGTGCCTCTCCTTCCGGGTCACCTCCAGCGACGGCCGCACCGTCACCAGCAACGCCGCCGCGCCCGCCGGCTGGCACTTCGGCCAGACCTTCGAGGGCGCCCAGTTCTAGTCCGCTTCCTCCTCTTCTCTTCTCCACAAGCATAAGCGCTGGAGAGAAGAGACGGAGCGCTATATTCAAGAATTATTTTGGCATTCGCGTGCGTGCGTGCAGGAGGAGGAAGAAAGGCCGGCCGGCCTCTTCGTTATAGTGAAGGAGGACGCTCCGGGCTACGCTGAGGCTGCTAATTAGCACCCGCTTAGACGCTTTCCTTCTCTCGATCAAAGTCTCAAGTTTACTGAAGACTCGAACAACCATCCATCAAGTACCGTACCGTACGTAGCAGCTTGGCACTCCTTGAAGAAGAAGAAGAAGAAGAAGAAGAAGAAGAAGAAGAAGAAAAGAAGTTAATAATGGCAGTAGTTATGATCAGTACTAGAAGTACCTTTGGTGGTTTGTACCAGTACTAATTTGTACTACGGGGTGGTGGCCCTTGCGATGAAATTGAAGATTTGCAAGGCCATATTTATGGATCCATCCATGTTCTAGCTAGCTAGCTACCTAGCTGGCCACCCGTAGCCTCCATAGACCGAGTGCGGACGGACTTTGGCTGTTTGCTGGGCTGTATCTTGTTGATGGTCACTCACATGGGCGGGGGACGCCTTGTGGGGCGTCCATGTCGTGCCTTTTCCGGAGAGGAGCCAGGGACAGCGCCCGTCGGTTGCCGTGCTCCGTTTCGTGTAGATGATAGGCCTCTGCAATGGGTCTGATCATCCATCGTCGACGGTTGCGTGAACGCCTCCGCACGCTCAAGTTTGTCGTAGGATCGGCTCTCCTTCTGAAATGGCGCCATGGGAGCTTTCGAGGTACGCTCATAGAGCCCTGGTGCCGTCTAGGGGTGTGATTTCGCAGTCCAGAATTGGGCGGGCAAACCGCATCTTCCAGGGCTGGCGCGCTCGTCCTGAAGATGGTGTGCTGGCGGGACGTGATCGGGCGAGGACGAGAGCGTCCCATCGTGTCACGTTATCACGTACGCGTGACTATTGTTTCCACCATTTAGGATCACTGATGTGGTACTTGTAACTGCTCGTCATTCCTTCGCTGGACAAAATTAGCGCTCGACCGTAGAATTGTGGGCATCTTTCTCTACCTCTGATATGATAGCAACGGCTGAGGGTTTTTGTCGCCGTGACCGTGTTGTCGGTTTCGCTGATTTGACAGCAGCTTTGGAGGTTGATGTTGAAAGGATACTTTTTTTTTAATAATCATTTAAAAAATAATCATATATATTTCAGTACACAAATGTATTACAAAGAGTACACATATGGTCATCACAAGAGACATACATAGATATCTTGCAATATTGCACGAAAGACTTCGCACGAAGTAAACTAGAATTTCACTTCGGCAGAATCTTGTGCCACGTCAAAACGTTGCCCACAACCGAAAGGATAGCTGAGAAAGAAGAAATCAGGTTCAAGGTGAGGATAAGGGATTTACATAAGATTCCTGTGAGAACTGAAATTACCACAAAAGATTGCCGTCTCTATGACATGCAAGCAAGAGGAAAAACTTTGAGTCTGTGGATATTGGCGACTTAGATGGAAATGGAAAAGATGATGCCCCTTTCAAGATGTCTAAAGTTGCTTCTGGAAGAATTGCTCTTGAAAGTTTGTCCTTGAAACAGTATGAAAATGTGATTGGAGGGAACAAAGATACTACTAATATAGCTGTGGGAATGGAGTACATTTGGTTGCTGATCCAAATGCTAAGATCTGCAGCCTTGTGATGGGGGAGGCTCCTCCTCCCGGTTTGCGGCCCGCCCTTCCCCGGCGGCCGGCGGCTCGCCTGGCGTAGTCCGGCGTTCTCCCCCGGCAGCGTGCTCCTGTGGAGGTGGTTCTGGGAGGCCTCGGTTGTGCCTCCGCCATCATGGCCATCAGATTTGTCCGGTTTGGCGCAGCGGGATTGCGGCCTGGGCTCCTCCAGCTCGCTAGGGTGCGCCCTGCTCGCTGCTGTCGGGGGCCGGCTGCTGGGTCCCATTGCAGTGCAGATGCAGGAGGCCGCTGGATCTGGCCCGTAGGCTGGCAGGGAGGTATGGTGCTGGTGGCTTTCTAGTGCTGCCGGCGCAGTGGTTCTATGAGAGGTGGGTGGGCCAGCGGAGGTGCAGTTTGTGGGGGTGATGGTGGTGGGTAAGCTTCGGGCGAAAGCTTGTCCGTTCTTGCAGGATGACAGCGTCGGCATCCGTGGACGTCATCTCACCTCTCGGGAGGCGCCGCTGTGTAGACCTGTATCCTCTGCAACCCTCGGATCGTGCTCTTCGGGTGAAAGCCAAAGGCCCGACTGGGTCAGGCGAGGGTGTCATCATTGTCGCTTCCCTCTTTGGGGCATCACCTTGAAGAGCAACAGATCCCATTTGTGCGATCCATGGGCCGGACGCTCGTGACATTGTGGTCGGCAAATGTCCTTCTGGCAATGTGGATGTCTTCCGCGACTTCTTGTGTGGCAACGATGATGGCTTCGGGTGGAGCAGGTTTGCAGCTAAGTTTTGCTAGTCGGTCTCATCCAGCGTGTTCGAGGGGTCATCGGGCTTCACTTTGTCTTTCTGAAATCAGAGATGCTGAGGAGGGCCTTGTGGCGACGATGACACGAAATGAGTGGCCGGTTTCGATGCTAGCTCGGCATAGGCCCATCGCTTTTCTCTTGTGATGCTCGTCGACAGAGTCGGAGCTTCCTGGTCGTCGGCGTGTCTGGTTGACTGCTTGGCATTGGTCGACACAGGCCTCGGCGCTTGTTTGCAGTGAGGGCATATAGGCAGTCGCCTATGGTGGAGTCGGAGTCGCCTAGTCGAATGCGTGATGACGATGGCACCCAGTTGCAACCTCGATGGCGTGTGTGTGTGTTATTATGTCGGTTGGCATGTCGTCCTATGTGCCTTGTTTTTGCACGCATTTGTGACGGTTTTTACCCAATTTTCTGTTAATTAATCGGACAATTCTCTTCGACCTTTTTAATGAATCGAACTCTAAGGGACCGTGTTTGAAAAAAAATGTTGAGATCTTGAAGAGACTGCAGGTTGCAGAGGAGATTGCTACTAGACAGGCAACTCAGTTGGTCACTTAATAAAGGACAAAGATATGGACATTCAAAAGAAAAGCTTTGAGTTGGAGGTTAAAAGGCAACATGAACTGCTCCAACAGAACTTGAATTTTGATGATAGGGACATGTTTGAAGTGATGGGATCTCGAACTACTGTTGATGGAATTGAGACTATACATGAAAAAAAATGAAGAGAAAATTTAAGATCTAAACATTGATGACCCTCGAGAAGATCTTGATCCTGTAGATTATGAGGGGAGTCAAAACACCTTTGCCGAAACATTCCTCTTGCATCTAAAGGGGAGCTGAAGGAGGAGCACCTCAGAAGATGTAACAAACATAAAGGAAAGATGGATTGCAAGATTGAAGATTTTGCTAAGGAAAGAGCATCTGCTAAGGATGACTAGTAATAAACTATCCCTACAATAGTTAATTCCTCCCTTGATAAATTGGGTACTACTGCCCAAAAAATTGATGTTAATCTGGGAAATTATGAAGAAATGATTTATCATAACTTGGCTTTAATTAAATATGTCGAACAAACTAGAGTTGATTTAATTAAACAAGTCAATGTCCAACATGATATGACCCCTGGAAAACCTGATAAAAAGAACTTTCTTGACACAAGAGAACATGATCTAGAGGAAATGATGTCTGATGATAATGATAGTAACCTGGACTCCAAAGATGAAAAGTGGGACCATATACAAAAAAGTTTACCAGGAGAAGAATAAAAATAAAAACAAGTTACCCAAACATTTGGGGATGGCGCATGTTTGTCCTATCCCAAGACTTGAAAAACTTGGAAAGAAAATAAAGAAATAATATACAGGTTGGTTAATAATAAGAGGTATTTTCTAGAAGACAATGAAACAAACATTTCATAGGGAGTTCATAATGGATAAAAAAGTGTTTATTTCTTGGGATTGTAGGAGACAATGAAACAAAAATACATCTAGATTTGACCGGTAAAATATTTGTGCAAGTAGAGATTTTCACTCAAACCACACACCCTCTAGGGGGGAGGTCTGGGAGGCTCTTGCTTGGAATTAATTATACTACCTTAGATATAATATCTCAGGAAGGTAAATGGAGATGCACAACCTGATAAGAAAGCTAGAATTTTAGAAGAGAGCTCAACTAGACAGAATTATGCAACAAGATGAACTTAAATGGAAACAAGGAGCAAAAATTACAGAACACCTTGAGGGAGAAGATAATACTAAATGCCTACATGCTAAAGCTAATGGAAGAAGGTAATACTCAATACCTACATGTTAAAGCTAATGGAAGAAGGCAACATACTCTAGTTTTTCACACACAAAAGAGTTTCCCTTCGTACGGTTTTCTTGTTTCTCTTGGCATTTCAGCCTTTTTTTTAAGATAAAATGTATATTTTATTTCTTAAAAAGATTCAACAAATTTTAAAAATCAAGATATTAAAAAGGTTCATAATATTTGTGAAACTTTGTGATTATTACTTTTCAACAATATTTAAAAAGTTCACAATTATTTTTTGAATTTTTTTAAAAGGAGTTACAGAACTCCTTGAGGGAGAAGCTAATACTAAAACCTACATGCTAAAGCTAATGGAAGAAGGTAATACTCAGTACCTACACGTTAAAGCTAATGGAAGAAGGCAACATACTATAGTTTTTGCACACAAAAAGAGTTTCCCTTAGTACAGTTTTCTTGTTTCTCTTGGCATTTCGGCCTGTTTTTTAGACAAAAATATATTTTATTTTTAAAAAGATTCAAGAAATTAACAAAATCAAGATATTAAAAAGGTTCACAATATTTGTGAAACTTTGTGAATATTTATTTTCCACAACAAAAGTTCAGAATTATTTTTAGAAAAAATATATTTTTAAAGGAACATTTTATGAAATTTGTAATGATTAAAATTTCACATTTATTTTGTTAGATATTCTAAATGGAATATCACATTTATTTTTATGCTTCGCTTTTATTTGTTTTTCTATGGGTTTTTTTCTTATTCATTATAATTTGGTTTTCTTTGTATATTTCTAGGTTTATTCGGTATTTCTGGTTTCTTCGTTTTACTTTTGTTTCTTTTGTCGTATTTCATTGGTTTGGTTTTACAATACATGTCTACTCTCTTTTCAGATATATACAACATTTAGTTTATAAGCGTTTAACAATTTTGAAATACATGTTTAACATTCTCTACAAAAACATGTTTTGAATTTGTTTTCAATTATGTGTTAAATAGTTTTTCAAATACATGCTGAAATATTCCTAAAATGATAAAACACATTTGTTTTGTACTTTTAGTACATTCTACAAACTTCTCAATTTCATGAACACATTTTTCAAACTAGTGAAGATTTTTTTAATGTGACTTACATTTTTTGAATATACGAAACATTTTATTGAATTGCATGAACATTGCTTTTACAGTTGGACAAATACGTTTTTTTAAATATCTCATACATTGATTTCGAAATGTGTGAAATTTTATATTTTTCACATTTTTCGTACATATGGTGGACATTTTTCGTACATATGATTAAAATTTCATGTATTCATGATTAACATTTTGTACTTTTTATATTCGCATTTATAAATTTGTTATACGACAAAGATATTTTTTGTACACATTTAACAATTTCCAACTGCAGGATTAAATTTTTTTTCAAATTTTTATGTAAAGTGCCTTTCTTACATATATATTACAAATATTTCAAAATATAAACACAGGTAAAAAAAGTGAAAAAACGAAAAAACGTGCATGATATCACTATGACATCAGGACGGCGCTGCAATTGATAACTGGGACGACCCAGGCAATTCCTATTTGGGGCTTCACGTGCCCATTACAGTGTATTTTACAAACGGGCGCATGAAACACCCCCATGCTGTGCCGGACCCTGTAGCTTTTTCTCTGTGTTTTTAATCTAACAAAAAATGCATGTTGGTTGTGAAATGAACCAGCAACCTACCTCATCAAGGTACCCTGGTGTAACACCCAGCGGGATCTGGTAAGTTGCAACCTTTTCCTTCTTTTATTCTTCCTTTTTCATTTCTTTTCGTTTTTTGTCCTCTCTTCTTCTTCATTTTTCTGTTTTTCATTTTTCATTTTTTGTTCTTCCTTGTTCGACGAATTTTTTGCAAACACGTGAACCTTTTCTCCAAAGCAATGAATTTTATGAAATTGGATGGACTTTTTCAAATTCGATGAACTTTTGTCCAATTTTGACGAACTTTTTTCAATATCCATTTTTTTTCAAATTCGATGCTTTTTTTCAAATTTCAATGATTTTTCTAAATCCATAACTTTTTTTATTTTTGATTTTTTTGCAAATTTTATGAACTTCTTTCAAATCATGAACTTTTTCCAAAATTCATGAACGTTTTTGAACTTATGATTATTTTGTTCTCTTTTTCACGGTCAAGCGAACTCAGAGGAAATAAAATGTCATCGAATCTCACTCTACATGGGAGCTTTCCTGGCACCTGAAGCGCCCAATAGGACCACCCCTTCCTAGGGGCCGCAGTGCACGCACATAGCCGCGCCCCTGGGTTTCGCATTTGGGCTTGAGGAGGTGGAGCGGGCAAATAGTGTAGTGTCCCTCGCATTAGATTTCCACCCTCTTTTCTCGGTGTTTTTCTTGTTTTTTATGTTTTTTTATTAGTGTTATGTTCGTTCTTCTGTGTTTTCTTTGATTTGTTCCCTCGTTTTGTTCGATATATGACTACTTCTTTTAAATCCAAATTGTACATTTTATTATACAAGTGGAACACTTTTTTGACACACGTTGAACTTTTTCCAAATACACGATTTATATTTCCTTCAGTTGCTTGTTTTAAAAAAATTCAAATACATGTCAACATTTTCCAAATACAAGCTGAACATTTTCTAATGGCACAAAGTATTTTTTTTTGAAACTATGCGAACATTTTTTACATTGTACAATGTTTTGAAAAATATTACAAACATTTTTTGAAATGTGTGAATATTTTTTATTTTAAATGTAATGTGAATTTTTTGGATGGTACTTATCATTTTTATAATATGCAAATATTTTATTAAAATGTCACCTATTTGTTTTTTGGCAAAACGTGAACATTTTCATGAAATATCACGGACACTTTTTTGTCTGTACGAAATATATATTTTAATTATGCAAACAGAGTCATGAACATTTATTTTGAAGTATGTGAATATTTTTTAATGACATGAACATTTTTTGCAAATGCTATCAACACTTTTTTAAGTTGTGCAAACATTGTTTTACACTGCATGAGCAACTAAACATTTTTAGGATTTAAATAAAATATATATCCATTGCAAAAGTATAAACAAAAGTAATAAAAAAACATGTGCTAGGAGCCAGCCCTCCCTCCTACGTCCGTTCATTGGGATGGAAGTTTTTTTAACACAGTATAGACAGACGCAAACGCTCATATACACGTGCATACACGCACACCTATGAACGCATACACGCATACCCTACCCCTATGAGCACCTCTGAAAGACTGAGCCGGCATATCATCTTGAAATTTACAAAGTCATCCTAGGCACCTCGTCGTCGACGGGAACGTCTCCTCCCACTGAATGCGCATTACCGAAAATCCAGAAATAAATGCGAACACCAGGACTTGAACCCTGATGGGCTGGGATACCACAATCCTTCTAACCATCCAACGACAGGTTGGTTCGCCATTGAGATGGCAGTTGCGTCTGAGGCAAAGGGCTTTTCTGTCTCGCTATAAGCATGACCCCTCTTGGCTGCCTTGACTAGTTTAATCTTTGCCGGTGTGATCCTAGGGGCCACATATTAGAATGGCATTAAAGTAAGTACTTGGGCCCTAGTTACAAACGGGGGAAAGAAGGCCTAAACACGGAGATGAACCTACTACAAAAAGCTTGTGCCTCAGGGCATGGGCATACATTTGCATTGAGAAGGAAATTGGCAGCTTAGGCATCAGGAACTTGCATGCAATCAATCAAGGACTTATTCTTTCAGCGGCATGAAAGTTGGCAAAAGAACCACATAGCCAGATGGCTTTGATCCTCAAGGCTAAGTATCACCATGACATGTCCATTTGGAGAGCCAAAGCAAACAAGCCGAAATCAACCTTCTGGGCTGCAATACTAAAGGTGAAGCCTCTCTTAATTTCAGCCTCTACCTATCAGATTATAGATGGTAATAGTTCGGTGTGGAGTTCTCCTTGGTTTTCAAGATAGGAAGGAATTTACGATCATTTAATTGTACAAGAGCAATCTTTTGTCTATCCTGCTATTGTTAGAGATCTTTGGTTGCCAAATAAAAAAGCTTGGAATGCGGGTCTAATTAATTCTTTGTTCTCTCATGAGATAGCTAATGATATTCTTCAGACTCCTATAGTTGCTGCTGCTGGACAAGATGCTTTGATTTGGAAACTAACACCTGCAGGAAATTTCTCGTCCAAAAGTGCATATAAGCATTGCTTCAACAACCTTGACCTACCAGCTAGACAACGATCGAAAGAGGTTCATCCTCAAATCGTTGCTCTTCTTAATCAAGTTTGGCAGGACAAACTCATGGCGCCACGGGTACAGACATTTGCTTGGAGACTTCTTAGAAAAGCGCTTCCTACAGGTAAGAGAGCAAGTAAATTCTCTAAGCACATAGATGAAAACTGCTCCAGGTGTGGCAATACAGAGGATGAAATGCACATTTTTTCTTTGCCCTTTCTCTAAGGCAACGTGGTTTTGCTCACCTTGGTTTATTAAAACAGAAATCCTTGCTGCTGTTAACCATTCTATTCCTAACATGATCCAAACTTTGCTTAACTCTGGCCAGCCACAAATTAATCTTTCTAACTTGTATACTTTTCTGTGGTGCGTGTGAAAATCTCGAAATGATGCTCTCTTTGCTAGGAAATTTTGCAGGCCCTCTCAGGTGTATGCAGTGGCAAACGCAATCATACAAGGAACCAAATTAGGAGAAATACCTACTGAAGCTCATGTTGTGCATTGCTTACATGACCAACTGGTGCAGCCGACAATACAAAATCCGGACTCTTTTCCAGGCAACACAATCTTTTGTGATGCTGCGTGGGAAATACATCCAGCTCACAGTCCTAAACAGGCAGGAATTGGAGTCTTCATCCAGGTTCAGAATAATGATCGAATCCATCAACTTCACATTGCAGCTATGTCTCCTATGGCTTCTTCTCCTCTCCAAGCTGAGACTTTTGGTCTCATGCTTGCAACCAGGCTGGCAGAAATACTCAATGTTCAGGACCCACATTTCTTTACGGATTGTTCAGTGCTAGTTTCGGCAGTAAAAGAGACGGACATTCTCTCTGCTCCAGGTCCATGGGACAATAGGCCACTGCTTGCACAAATACAAAACAGTCCTTCTTTTTAGCGTGGCAAAGTTGCTCACATTAGCAGGGGAAACAATGTCAAGGCGCATCATCTTGCACATCTAGCTTTGAAAGTTCAAAACTGCCATGTATTATTTCGTTGCTTATGTCTTGATGCAGGACTTTGTTCAACTAGGGAATCCCTCTCTGTATCCAGCGTGCTTCCTTTCACACGGATGTATATTGTGCATTTGTAAATCTGCGTGATGAATTTTCTTTATGCGAGATAAAAAAATAATGCAATTTTAGGTCACATAGAATTGTATTTCATCATGAAACTTTACAAAAAAGCAGTATACATTCCAATGTGGACGTGCATTTGTTTTATTTTTTAAATTTCAAACTGATTTGCGATTTCTTAACAAGAAAATTAGGTTCCATGGAGGCCGAGCCCAATTAGCAATTTCCGCTCAACTCGTCACCCAAAAGTTTGTCTCCGTCTCTCCGACTAACTCCAATAAGAAGAGCTGGGGAAGTAAACTACGACGATTCTAACAAAACCCTGCATCATTTTCTCCCTGGGTCGTCAACCCATATGTTAAGGGCAACTCCATCGGCAATCACCAAATGGGCATCATCGAATGCCCGTGGACAAGTTCGGATGTGTCCCTTGTCTAGTGAAGAAGGGACAGAGAAGGGAGGAGATAGCAAAATGGGTTTGTGGTGGTGTGTGAGGCTAGGTTGGCAGCGTCCGCGGACATTCGGACTCCCCAAATCTCCCCTAGTTTGGGGGCGGTTTATAGGGCTCAGACGTCCAAACCAGTCTGCGGACATTGGTCCGAATATTTGAGAAAATATTTGGCGATCCACCTCGGAGAAGCCCTAGATCCGTGGGAAATCTTCCCTAGGTGTAGTAGAGTTAGGGCATCTCCAATGACGACCCACAAATTTTTTTTCATATCCGTCCGCGGATAAGGGGGACTAGTCTGTGGACACGGATGTGGGAGACGGCCATCCAGCCGTAGCCGTATATATTCAAAACATCTGGCTAAGTGAACCTACTAAAATCACTAAGCAAGCACTAAGCAAGGCTACTAATCACACCATCATAGCGAAAGCCAACCTTCCACCAAATCTAAGTATGCCATGCAATGACGGAAGGCAACATTCCGCCACATCTAAGCATGCCATGCAATGGCGGAAGCCAACCTTCCGCCAAATGATATGAGCACCTTCGGCCAAATGACTGGCTAATTTGCTTAACAAAAAATATATTAATTAGCACCTTCCATCAAATGAAATACACTATTCAGTACTACCTTTCTCCAAAACGCTAGCTATCTGCTGCAATTAGCTCAATGCATTCCGCTAAATATTAGCCATTTTTTTTGGATAAAAAGGCAGGCCGCAGTCTACCTTATATATTCCAAAACCACACCAATATCTGAGAATTGTCAGAGTACAAGAGGATGCTAGCTAGCTAGCTGCATCAGGAGAAGGGGTACAACAGGGTGTAGCTAACTTAAGAAGCGGTTGAAAGAAAATCCGCAATCCCAGTGCAATACTAGCCATCATGGACGGACGCAGAGTACAGACAGTACGTGACGTCTTTTTGTTGGTCATGCAGATATCCGGACTCCCATAAAATTGCCCCACGTTTGTCTCCGTTTTACAGGAGAAAGTACGTCCGGATCGCGCCGCCGATCGATACAAGCCTACATTGAATAGTTTTCATGATCCAGACAATGTGGTCTGTGGGAGGTTTACGGGTTGGTCTTGAAGATGCCTTTTACTGGACGTTTATGTACACACTGAGGCCGAAGCTGGCCCGCCCCCTACGTCCTCCCTCTTCCTTAATCCAAATCAGAAGCTGTTTATAATAGTTTCCTCACGTCCTCACCTACTCACCTATCGCCCGATCCTGCCGTGACAGAACCAGGCACGTCACCACGGCCCTGTTGTAGGCATGCAACTCTGCTTCCGCCCTACGATCCTGGAACAGGGAGGCACGGGCAAATCCATGGTTTCCAGTCCTCCACCTACGAACTGCAGGCATTGTCGTCTCTTGAACTGCAGCAGCACAGTCATCACTCATCACTCATCAGCAGTCGCCGCCTGTAGTCTGTCGCCAGTAGATCTCGCGCCGTCCTGCACTGTCTCGGCCAGGACAAAGCGGCAGATCGCGGCGGTCACGTCAGTCCGTATCACGGCCGCCCGCGAGATGGCTGGCTGGACCGCACGGATCAGACGAACACCCCGGGGCAAATTTGACAAATTTGACTCGTGGATAAAATCAAATCACAGAATAAACTGTCCGTGAAACTATTTTACACGGCTGACCTTTTTGTATGACGCCCGACACGAAGGCGCCACACTACACTGTGCAACGCCTCACAGATAGGTGCTACACATCTGGCCAGCGTTGCACCCCAGACTGCCTAAAAATTGCTAAATCATTGTGCAAAGCCTAAGAGCTAGGCACTGCATTGTATAGTGTGGCGTTTAGCTCTCAGACGTTGCATTAGTGGTTGTACTACAAAATGAAGCAACCATTAGTGCAATGCCTAGAAGTTAGGCGCTACACTGTATAATGTGACGCCTAGCTCTCAGGCGCTGCATACTGACTTAGTAATTTTTGGATCACACGGATGCGACGCTGACCAGGCGTGTAGCACCTATCTGTGAGGCGTTGTACAGTGTAATATGACGCCTTCGTGTCGGGCGTCACACAAAAATGTCAATCGCGTGAAATAGTTTCACGGTCAGTTCATTCTGTGATTTGATTTTGTCCATAGATCAAATTTATTAATTTTGCCACACCCCGGAGTCCCTCTTAGCAACCTACCGGCGGTTGGTTGGCGCTTGTCGTCGTCTCGCGGCCCCCGTAGTGTGGCGGCGGCGTGGCGCGATGAACGCGGCGCCTCATCGGTCTCTTGAGTGCTTCACCTGACCGAACCGGTAGGGACCGAGGACCAGTGGGCGCACGGACACGGATAGCCAACGAGAGGATCTGATGCCAATCCCACACCGCCGGATACGATTCGTATGGACAGAGCCCCGCCCCTCGTGCGCTGCTGCTAATCATATGCGCCGGCTTTGTTCCATCGGCCCGGGCGGTCCTTGTTTTTTTCTCCGTCACCCATTCTTTTTGGCTTTCTCAAGTGTCAACCGTCAAGCAACTAAACAAAAGATTTGTAATGATCTCCATTGATTAATACAATCCTTTTTTCGCAAAAAAAGCAACTAAACAAAAGATGAAAAGGGCGTGTGTTCGCAATAGAAGCAAAGGAGCGATGCGCTGCTCGTGTTTATTCTTTCTTACGAAAACGATCAGACATATTATAAAAATTCACCGAAAGTACAAAGCATCTCAAACATTCAAGGTGCTTTGGGGCCTACGGCAACCGTGTAGCATGTCGCTCTCTGGCGTGCCTTCTAGCATATCGTTCTATCTTCCCAGCCTGACTCTATGAAATGTTTTTTTTTTGAGAATCATCGGAGGAGGAGTCCCTCCACCTGAATATATTACTCAAAGTGGTCATAATGCCAGGAGAGTGATCCAGTTTATAAGGAAAACCGGATCGAAAACCTTAACAAATTGGCCCCATTTATGAGGAAAACCGAGCCGAAAACCAGACAAGTAACAAGTGTTACAAGGAAAGGAGAGGAACAAGACGCCCAACATAAGGCAAGACCTAACTAGCATAGTAATAGGACCAAGTAGATGAGGGGTGCGTCGAGGGATCACAATACCAAGACTCTACAAACAGCCTAACGCACCGCACCGGCTTGCGTATCAAACCCCACAGCACAACAGAGGAGCATCCATAATCAACGAGTGCCAAAACTTAACACGAACCTTGTGCCAAAGCTTAACACGAACCTTGACTGAGCGCTCCGCCACGGAAGTTCAAGACAATTAGCAATGGGGGGAGGCGTCATTGCTTCGTCATTGAGCAAAGGTGAACCAAGACGAGACCAAGAGCCCGAGGCTCGCCTCAACAGAACAGGGTCATGAGCATGCATAGAAGCAGGCTGGAGACCACATGTAGGATAGCCGAAGAGAAACACCTGAAGAAGAAACACCACCCTCAGTCTTGAGCAGGCCGCACCACCACCACCAAACGCACCACCCACAACCACACACAGCAACAGACGCCGTTGTTTGGGTCTCCAAGACGACGCCTCCAAGGAGGTAGTGTTGTTGAGCACACAACACCGTCATCCGATCCGACAAACCCGATCTTGAGTTTTTACCCGGAGACCACAAACAAAGAACTCTAGGTGTTGTAGCTCCACGACGGCACCTCCTACGAGGAAAACGATGTTTGTAGACGCCGCTGCCGCCGGCATCAGCATAGCCGAGGCAGGGTTCTCACCCGGAGTTTGAGCACATCCTACAACAATACGGCAGCCGACCACCACCGCCGTCGAGCCCTCCAACGATGAAGAAGCACGACGAACCGCCTCAGCCAGCCGCACCTCGCGGAGACCACCGACGGCCAAACTCAACACTAGACGCCAGATCCATCAATGGTCGGCCGGACGCAGAGCCACCGGACGCAACGCGAGCCACCGTGCCCCACCAAGCACCATGCCGGCAAGGAGCAGAGGTGCGCTGCCCGAGGCCAAGAACCACCATGGTTTCGGCCTGCAACCATACATCAGGCACGCCGACGCGCCCCGCGCGCGCCACCGCACGCCTGCCGAAGGCCAGAACCGAAGCGCCCGCAGTGTAGACTGAAGGCGGGGGGATCGAACCTTGCTGTTGCAGCACCACCACCAAGAGCCGCAGCCAGCGCGACGTACACCACCAGACCAAAATCACCAGGCGAGGAGCACGGGCTGCCACCCCGAAGCTCCGGATCCAGCCGCACGAAGATGCCACCACGAGCTGCCACCACCAGATCCACCCAAAGCTGCCACCCAAGCTCTAGCTCCAGATCCACCCGATGCAGCTCCAGATCCGCCCGCCACACAGCCACACGACCGCCGTCCCGCTGGAGGTCGCCGGCGAGGACGACGGGGTACTCCAGCCGCCCCTCTGCCGCGCACCAGCCTCCCGCGCGGGGCCTCCACGGCCGTTCGCCCACCACCGCACCAGATCCGCGCGAGAGGGCCTCGGATCCGCCGCCCTGCCGGAGAAGAGGACCTCCGGCCGCCGGTGCCGCTGACGAGACGAACCACCCGCTGGCTCCATGGCCGTGCACCGGCGAGCACACGCAGCACCCCACCAAGGCCGCCACGTCGTGGTCGCCAGCCCTGAACTCACCGGCGCGCACAGCCCCTGGACCACCAGCGTCGCCGGACGCCAAGAGCGGCAGATCCGCCCCCACTGCGCCGTGAAATGGCCCCACCGCCGCCGACGCCGCCCGGGCTTTTCCCTGGCGACGCCCTCCGGCGGCGGTGAGGGGAGAGGAGGAGGAGGGCGTGCCTTAGGTGGCCGGGTCTGGGGCGCCCCGGTGCGGCCCGTGGAGCCGCACGGGAGCGTTGTGACTTCCGGCCTCCGACTCTATGAGATGGTGATTGACAACTACGGAAACCTACACTGTTAATTTATGTCATCAAACCCTGTTTATCGGATCAAACTCCATGCCCCACTGGAGACTTACCTGGAGGAAACGGGCACCTGTAAGGATTTGTTTTTCGTGTGGCTAGCTATTCAAGGTCGTTGCATGCCTGGCAAGGCATAGCCTGCCCCATGATGACACCCGCGCGCTCTGTGACCAGGTCATGAAGACCACGAACCACCTTCTTCTACACTACCTTTTCTCCAAGGTTATCCAACATGAAATTCTTGCTTGGTGCCATGCTCTCACTGCCCTATCCGACGCTGATGACTCCTTCCTAAGTTGGTGGGCGTCCTCTACTACCAATGCACCAACTGCCATGCACAAGGACATAGCCTCCCTCATGTTGCTCACTGCATGGTCCATCTGGAGGCATCAAAATTTTTGCATCTCCGACAACGCCCGCCCCTCCACCACAAACTCGTTACAGTCTTTGTCGGTGTCAAAACTGGCAGATCTCGGGTAGGGGTTCCTGAACTGTGCGTCTAAGGCGGATGATAATGCTACGTCTTGAGCCATCGCGACAGACAAGCAATCTAACACACAGGCACACAAAAAGCAAGCGGACAAAAGAGACAAACAGAGAGGGAGGATAGAGAGAGAGGGCGAATAAAACGGCAAGGGTGAATTGGGGGGAGAGGAAAATGGCAAATAATGTAATGCGGGAGATAGAGATTGTGATGGGTACTTGGTATGCTGACTTTTTGCGTACACTCTCCGGCAACAGCGCCAGAAATCCTTCTTGCTACGTCTTGAGCTTGCGTTGGTTTTTCCCGAAGAGGAAGGGATGATGCAGCAGAGTAGCGTAAGTATTTCCCTCAGCTTTTGAGAACCAAGGTATCAATCCAGTAGGAGCCCACGCTCAAGTCCCTCGTACCTGCACAAAGCGATAGCTACTCGCAACCAACGCGATTAGGGGTTGTCAAGCCCTTCACGGTCACTTACGAGAGTGAGATCTGATAGATATAATATTTTTGGTATTTTTGATATATATATATATATGCAAAGTAAAAAAGTAAAGGCAAAGTAAATAGCAAAGCAATATAAAAGTGATGGAGATTGATATGATGAGAATAGACCCGGGGGCCATAGGTTTCACTAGTGGCTTCTCTCAAGAGCATAAGTATTCTACGGTGGGTGAACAAATTACTGTTGAGCAATTGATAGAATTGTGCATAATTATGAGAATATCTAGGCATGATCATGTATATAGGCATCACGTCCGTGACAAGTAGATCGAAACGATTCTGCATCTACTACTATTACTCCACTCATTGGCTGCTATCCAGCATGCATCTAGAGTATTAAGTTAAAAACAGAGTAACGCCTTAAGCAAGATGACATGATGTAGAGAGATAAATTCATGCAATATGAAATAAACCCCATCTTGTTATCCTCGATGACAATGATACAATACGTGCCTTGCTGCCCCTTCTGTCACTGGGTAAGGACACCGCAAGATCGAACCCAAAGCTAAGCACTTCTCCCATGGCAAGAACTACCAATCTAGTTGGCCAAACCAAACGGATAATTCGAAGAGACTTGCAAAGATAACCAATCATGCATAAAAGAATTCAGAGAAGATTAAAATATTATTCATAGATAGACTTGATCATAAACCCACAATTCATCGGTCTCAACAAACACACCGCAAAAAGAAGATTACATCGAATAGATCTCCATGAGAGAGGGGGAGAACTTTGTATTGAGATTCAAAGAGAGAGAAGAAGCCATATAGCTACTAACTATGGACCCGAAGGTCTGAGGTAAACTACTCACACTTCATCGGAGGGGCTAGGATGATGTAGAAGCCCTCCGTGATGACGGCCCTCTTCCGGCGGAGCTTTGGAACAGGCCGCAAGATGGGATCTCGTGGATAGAGAAAGTTGCGGCGGTGGAATTAGGGTTTTTGGCTCCTGTTCTGATCGTTTGGGGGTACGTGTGTATATATAGGAGGAAGGAGTACGTCGGTGGAGCACCGAGGGGCCCATGAGGCAGGGGGCGCGCCCTAGGGGGGGGGCCCACCCTCGTGACCACCTCTTTGATCCCTTGTAGTAGGGTCCAAGTCTCCTGGATCACGTTCGGTGAGAAAATCACGTTTCCGAAGATTTTATTCCGTTTGGACTCCGTTTGATATTCTGTTTATCCGAAACACCGAAATAGGCAAAAAAACAGCAATTCTGGGCTGGGCCTCCGGTTAATAGGTTAGTCCCAAAAATAATATAAAAGTGGAAAATAAAGCCCAATATAGTCCAAAACAGTAGATAATATAGCATGGAGCAATCAAAAATTATAGATACGTTGGAGACATATCAGGTAATAGGAGGCCGGGGACACGATGTTTACCCAGGTTCAGGCCCTCTTGATGGAGATAATACCCTACGTCCTGCTTGATTGATCTTGATGATATGAGTATTACAAGAGTTGATCTACCACGAGATCGTAGAGGCTAAACCCTAGAAGCCAGCCTATGGTATGATTGTATATTGTCCTACGGACTAAACCCTCCGGTTTATATAGAGACCGAAGGGGGCTAGGGTTACACAGAGTCGGTTACAAGGGAGGAGATCTACATATCCGTATTGCCAAGCTTGCCTTCCACGCCAAGGCGTGTCCCATCCGGACACGAGACGAAGTCTTCAATCTTGTATCTTCATAGTCCAACAGTCCGGCCAAAGGATATAGTCCGGCTGTGCGGAGACCCCCTAATCCATGACTCCCTCAGTACCCTGAACCAGGCTTCAATGACGATGAGTCCGGCGCGCAGATTTGTCTTCTGCATTGCAAGGCGGGTTCTTCTTCTAAATACTCCATAAAAGATTTTGAACACAAGAATAGTGTCCGGCTCTGCAAAATAAGTTCCACATACCACCGTAGAGAGAATAATATTTCCACAAATCTAACCCGCTGACACGTTTAGCAACACGACATCATGCCATGGCCCCAGTGGCGGAGCCACCTCCCGGCGACCCTGGGCAGCTGCCCGGGCTCTGCCTACAAACTCCCATTTGATTATAAAAGAAGATGAAGAATTAATCATCAGTTATAGTGGGCAAATGACCATATGAACCACATCCCTTGGTATTTTGCCCCGGCTCCATTGATTGGTTGCTCCGCCACTACATGGCCCGGTCTTTATTCGAGCCGCTTTTTCTTAACCAGCACTGCACATATCGCGAGGCAGTTTACTTGACACATCTTGTCAAAGCAGAGATCGTGTCCCCCTTATTACAGGATTCTCATCAATACGGACGTTGGTAACCCAATCGTGCCCGTTGCTACGTCTTGAGCTTGTGTTGGTTTTCCTCAAAGAGGAAGGGATGATGCAGCAGAGTAGCGTAAGTATTTTCCTCAGTTTTTGAGAACCAAGGTATCAATCCAGTAGGAGCCCACGCTCAAGTCCCTCGTACCTGCACAAAGCGATAGCTACAACCAACGCGATTAGGGGTTGTCAATCCCTTCAAGGTCACTTACGAGAGTGAGATCTGATAGATATAATATTTTTGGTATTTTTGGTATAAAGATGCAAAGTAAAAAGTAAAAGCAAAGTAAAAGCAAAGCAAGATTAAAGTGATAGAGATTGATATGATGAGAATAGACCCGGGGGCCATAGGTTTCACTAGTGGCTTCTCTCAAGAGCATAAGTATTCTACGGTGGGTGAACAAATTACTGTTGAGCAATTGACAGAATTGAGCATAGTTATGAGAATATCTAGGCATGATCATGTATATAGGCATCACGTCCGTGACAAGTAGAATGAAACGATTCTGCATCTACTACTATTACTCCACTCATCGACCGCTATCCAGCATGCATCTAGAGTATTAAGTTAAAAACAGAGTAACGCCTTAAGCAAGATGACATGATGTAGAGAGATAAATTCATGCAATATGAAATAAACCCCATCTTGTTATCCTTGATGGCAACGATACAATACGTGCCTTGCTGCCCCTACTGTCACTGGGTAAGGACACCGCAAGATCGAACCCAAAGCTAAGCACTTCTCCCATGGCAAGAACTACCAATCTAGTTGGCCAAACCAAACGGATAATTCGAAGAGACTTGCAAAGATAACCAATCATACATAAAAGAATTCAGAGAAGATTCAAATATTATTCATAGATAGACTTGATCATAAACCCACAATTCATCGGTCTCAACAAACACACCGCAAAAAGAAGATTACATCGAATAGATCTCCACAAGAGAGGGGGGAACTTTGTATTGAGATTGAAAGAGAGAGAAGAAGCCATCTAGCTACTAACTATGGACCCGAAGGTCTGAGGTAAACTACTCACACTTCATCGGAGAGGCTAGGATGATGTAGAAGCCCTCCGTGATGACGTCCCTCTTCCGGTGGAGCTCCGGAACAGGCCCCAAGATGGGATCTCGTGGATACAGAAAGTTGCGGCGGTGGAATTAGGTTTTTGGCTCCTGTTTTGATCGTTTGGGGGTATGTGTGTATATATAGAAGGAAGAAGTACGCCGGAGGAGCAACGAGGGGCCCACGAGGCAGGGGGGCGCGCCCTAGGGGGGGCGCCCCCCACCCTCGTGACCGCCTCTTTTGTTCCTTGGAGCAGGGTCCAAGTCTCCTGGATCACGTTCGGTAAGAAAATCACGTTCCCGAAGATTTTATTCCGTTTGGACTCCGTTTGATATTTTGTTTATCCGAAACACTGAAATAGGCAAAAAACAGCAATTCTGGGCTGGGCCTCCGGTTAATAGGTTAGTCCCAAAAATAATATAAAAGTGGAAAATAAAGCCCAATATAGTCCAAAATAGTAGATAATATAGCATGGAGCAATCAAAAATTATAGATACGTTGGAGACGTATCAGGCATCCCCAAGCTTAATTCCTGCTCGTCCTCGAGTAGGTAAATGATAAAAAGAGAATTTTTGATGCGGAGTGCTACTTGGAATAATTTCAATGCAAATCTTCTTAATTGTGGTATGAATATTCATATTAGAAAGATTCAAGACAAAATTTTATATTGACATAAAAAATAATAATACTTCAAGCATACTAACAAAGCAATTATGTCTTCTCAAAATAACATGGCCAAAGAAAGTTATCCGTACAAAATCATATAGTCTGGCTATGCTCCATCTTCACCACACAAAGTATTTAAATCATGCACAACCCCGATGACAAGCCAAGCAATTGTTTCATACTCTAAATTTTTCAAAACTTTTTCAATCTTCACGCAATACATGAGCGCGAGCCATGGATATAACACTATAGGTGGAATAGAATGGTGGTTGTGGAGAAGACAAAAAGGAGGGGAAGATAGTCTCACATCAACTAGGCATATCAACGGGCTATGGAGATGCCCATCAATAGATATCAATGTGAGTGAGTAGGGATTGCCATGCAATGGATGCACTAGAGCTATAAATGTATGAAAGATCAAAAAGAAACTAAGTGGGTGTGCATCCAACTTGCTTGCTCACGAAGACCTAGGGCAATTTGAGGAAGCCCATCATTGGAATATACAAGCCAAGTTCTATAATGTAAAATTCCCACTAGTATATGAAAGTGACAACATATGAGACTCTCTATATGAAGAACATGGTGCTACTTTGAAACACAATATATGAGACTCGCTATATCATGGTGCTACTTTGAAGCACACGTGTGGAAAAAAAGGATAGTAGCATTGCCCCTTTTTATTTATTTTCTTTTTGGGGGCCTTCTTTTTTTTTCTTTGGCCTTTCTCATTTTTTATTGGGACAATGCTCTATTGAATGATGATCATCACACTTTTATTTATTTACAACTCAATGATTACAACTCGATTCTAAAACAAAGTATGACTCTATATGGATGCCTCCGGCGGTGTACCGGGATATGCAATGAATCAAGAGTGACAAGTATGAAGAAATTATGAACGGTGGCTTTGCCACAAATACTATGTCAACTACATGATCATGCTAAGCAATATGACAATGATGAATGTGTCATGATGAACTAGATGGTGGAAAGTTGCATGGCAATATATCTCGGAATGGCTATGGAAATGCCATAATAGGTAGGTATGGTGGCTGTTTTGAGGAAGGTATATGGTAGGTGTGTGATACCGGCGAAAGGTGCGCAGTATTAGAGTGGCTAGCAAAGGTGGAAGGGTGAGAGTGCGTATAATCCATGGACTCAACATTAGTCATAAAGAACTCATATACTTATTGCAAAAATCTATAAGTTATCAAAGTAAAGTACTACGCGCATGCTCCTAGGGGGATAGATTAGGAGGAAAAGACCATCGCTCGTCCCCGACCGCCACTCATAAGGAAGACAATCAATAAATAAATCATGCTCCGACTTCGTCACATAACGGTTCACCATACGTGCATGCTACGGGAATCACAAACTTTAACACAAGTATTCTTTAAATTCACAACTACTCAACTAGCATGACTTTAATATTATCACCTCCATATCTCAAAACAATTATCATGTTTCAATCTTTTCTTAGTATTCAACACACTCAAAAGAAAGTTTCACAAATCTTGAATACCAAGCATATTATTATTAAGCAAATTACCATGCTATTAAGAGACTCTCAAAATAATTTAAGTGAAGCATGAGAGATCAATTGTTTATTTAAAACGAATCCACCACCGTGCTTTAAAAGATCTAAGTGAAGCACGTCGAGCAAAATTATAACGCTCAAAAGATATAAGTGAAGCACATAGAGTATTCTATCAAATTTTAATCCATGTATGGCTCTCTCAAAAGGTGTGTACAGCAAGGATGATTGTGGCATACTAAGACACAAAGACACAAATAATACAAGACGCTCCAAGCAAAACACATATCATGTTGGTGAATAAAAATATAGCTCCAAGTAAATTACCGATGGAAGTGGACGAAAGAGGGGATGCCTTCCGGGGCATCCCCAAGCTTTCACTCTTTGGTGTCCTTGGATTATCTTGGGGGTGCCATGGGCATCCCCAAGCTTAGTCTCTTTCCACTCCTTGTTCCATGATCCATCAAAAGAATTCACCCAAAACTTGAAAACTTCACAACACAAAACTCAAAATAGAAAACTCGTGAGCTCCGTTAGCGAAAGAAAACAAAAGACCACTTCAAGGTACTGTAATGAACTCATTCTTTATTTATATTGGTGTTAAACCTACTGTATTCCAACTTCTCTATCGATTATAAACTATTTTACTAACCATAGATTCATCAAAATAAGCAAACAACACACGAAAAACAGAATCTGTCAAAAACAGAATAGTCTGTAGTAATCTGTAGCTAGAGCAAGATCTGGAACCCCAAAAATTCTAAAATAAATTTATGGACGTGAGGAATTTATCTATTAATCATCTGCAAAAATAATTAACTAAATAGCACTCTTCAAATAAAAATGACAGCAGTTCTCGTGAGCGCTAAAGTTTCTGTTTTTTACACCAAGTTCAACAAGACTTTCCCCAAGTCTTCCCAAGAGTTCTACTTGGCACAAACACTAATTAAACACAAAAAACACAACCAAAATAGAGGCTAAATAATTTATTTATTACTAAGCAGGAGCAAAAAGCAAGGAATAAAAATAAAATTGGGTTGCCTCCCAACAAGCGCTATTGTTTAACGCCCCTAGCTAGGCATAAAAGCGAGGATAGATCTAGGTATTGCCATCTTTGGTAGGCAATCCATAAGTGGCTCTCATGATAGTTTCATATGGTAATTTTATTTTCTTTCTAGGAAAGTGTTCCATGCCCTTTTTTAATGGAAATTGAAATCTAATATTTCCTTCCTTCATACCAATAATCGCACCAACCGTTCTAACGAAAGGTCTACCAAGAATAATAGGGCAAGAAGGATTGCAATCTATATCAAGAACAATGAAATCTACGGGCACATAATTCCTATTTGCAAAAATAAGAACATCATTAATCCTTCCCATAGGTTTCTCAATAGTGGAATCCGCAAGATGCAAGTTTAGAGAGCAATCATCAAAATTACGGAAATCTAGCAAATCACACAAAGTCTTGGGAATAGTAGAGACACTAGCACCCAAATCACACAAAGCATAAAACTCATGATCTTTAATTTTAATTTTAATAGTTGGTTCCCACTCATCATAGAGTTTTCTAGGGATAGAAACTTTCAACTCAAGTTTTTCTTCATAAGATTGCATCAAGGCATCAACAATATGTTCGGTGAAGGCTTTATTTTGACTATAAACATGTGGAGAATTTAGCATGGATTGCAACAAGGAAATACAATCAATTAAAGAGCAACTTTCATAATTAAATTCCTTGAAATCCAATATAGTGGGTTTTGCAACATCTAGATTTTTATTTCTTTCAATCCCACTTTCATCAATTTCATCATTAAGATCTAAATACTCTGAATTTTTAGAACGCCTTCTAGGTAAAGGAAGATCATACTCAGTTTCATCAAGATTCATATTGCAAAACAAAGATTTAATAGGGGACACATCAATAACTTTTAGATCTTCATCTTGATTTTCATAGGAATTGGAAGAACACGCTTTAATAAAGGCATCTTTGGAAGCACGCATCCTAGCGGTTCTTTCCTTGCACTCATCAATGGAAATTCTCATGGCTTTGAGAGACTCATTGATATCATGTTTAGGAGGAATAGATCTAAGCTTTAAAGAATCAACCTCAAGAGAAATTCTATCAATGTTTTAGCCAAATCATCAACTTTAAGCAATTTTTCCTCAAGCAAAGCATTAAAATTCTTTTGTGAATTCATAAACTCTTTAACACTAGTCTCAAATTCAAAGGGCATCTTATTATAATTTCCATAAGAGTTGTTGTAGGAATTCCCATAATTATTAGAAGGATTACTAGGATATGGCCTAGGATTAAAATTCCCTCTATAAGCATTGTTACCAAAATTATTCCTACCAACAAAATTCACATCCATGGATTCATTGTTATTCTCAATCAAAGTAGACAAAGGCATATCATTAGGATCAGAAGAAACACTCTTAGTAGCAAATAATTTCATAAGTTCATCCATCTTTCCACTCAACACATTGATTTCTCCATCGCATGCACTTTTTTATTAGAAGATCTTTTAGTATGCCATTTAGAATAATTAACCATAATATTATCTAGGAGTTTAGTAGCATCTCCTAAAGTGATTTCCATAAAAGTGCCTCCCGTGACCGAATCTAAAAGATTTCTAGAAGCAAAATTCAATCCAGCATAAAATTTTTGTATAATCATCCACAAATTCAAACCATGAGTAGGGCAATTACATATCATTAATTTCATTCTCTCCCAAGCTTGTGCAACACGTTCATGATCAAGTTGTTTAAAGTTCATAATATCGTTTCTAAGAGAGATGATCTTAGCGGCAGGAAAAATACTTAGAGATAAAAGCATCTTTGCACTTGTGCCATGAATCAATACTATTCTTAGGCAAAGACGAAAACCAAGCTTTAGCACGATCTCTAAGCGAAAAAGGAAATAGCTTCAATTTAACGACATCATTATTGACATCTTTTTTCTTTTGCATATCACATAAATCAACGAAGCTATTCAGATGAGTAGCGGCATCTTCACTAGGAAGACCGGCGAATTGATCTTTCATAACAAGATTCAACAAAGCAGTATTAATTTCACAAGATTCAGCATCGGTAAGAGGAGCAATCGGAGTTCTAAGGAAATCATTATTATTGGTATTGGTGAAGTCACACAATTTAGTAGTACCTTGAGCCATCGCGACAAACAAGCAATCTAACACACGAGCAAACAAAAAGCAAGCGGGCAAAAGAGGCAAATAGAGAGGGAGGATAGAGAGAGAGAGAGGGCGAATAAAATGGCAAGGGTGAATTGGGGGGGGAGAGGAAAACGAGAGGCAAATGGCAAATAATGTAATGCGAGAGATAGGGATTGTGATGGGTACTTGGTATGTTGACTTTTTGTGTAGACTCCCCGGCAATGGCGCCAGAAATCCTTCTTGCTACGTCTTGAGCTTGCGTTGGTTTTCCCCGAAGAGGAAGGGATGATGCAGCAGAGTAGCGTAAGTATTTCCCTCAGCTTTTGAGAACCAAGGTATCAATCCAGTAGGAGCCCACGCTCAAGTCCCTCGTACCTACACAAAGCGATAGCTACTCGCAACCAACGCGATTAGGGGTTGTCAATCCCTTCACAGTCACTTACGAGAGTGAGATCTGATAGATATAATATTTTTGGTATTTTTGGTATAAAGATGCAAAGTAAAAAAGTAAAAGCAAAGTAAAAGTAAAGCAAGATTAAAGTGATAGAGATTGATATGATGAGAATAGACCCGGTGGCCATAGGTTTCACTAGTGGCTTATCTCAAGAGCATACGTATTCTACGGTGGGTGAACAAATTACTGTTGAGCAATTGACAGAATTGAGCATAGTTATGATAATATCTAGGCATGATCATGTATATAGGCATCACGTCCGTGACAAGTAGATCGAAACGATTCTGCATCTACTACTATTACTCCAATCATCGATCGCTATCCAGCATGCATCTAGAGTATTAAGTTAAAAACAAAGTAATGCCTTAAGCAAGATGACATGATGTAGAGAGATAAATTCATGCAATATGAAATAAACCCCATCTTGTTATCCTCGATGGCAACGATACAATACGTGCCTTGCTGCCCCTTCTGTCACTGGGTAAGGACACCGCAAGATCGAACACAAAGCTAAGCACTTATCCCATGGCAAGAACTACCAATCTAGTTGGCCAAACCAAACGGATAATTCGAAGAGACTTGCAAAGATAACCAATCATACATAAAAGAATTCAGAGAAGATTCAAATATTTTTCATACATAGACTTGATCATAAACCCACAATTCATCGGTCTAAACAAACACACCGCAAAAAGAAGATTACATCGAATAGATCTCCACAAGAGAGGGGGAGAACTTTGTATTGAGATTCAAAGAGAGAGAAGAAGACATCTAGCTACTAACTATGGACACGAAGGTCTGAGGTAAACTACTCACACTTCATCGGAGAGGCTAGGATGATGTAGAAGCCCTCCGTGATGACGGCCCTCTTCCGGCGGAGCTCCGGAACAGGCCCCAAGATGGGATCTCGTGGATACAGAAAGTTGCGGCGGTGGAATTAGGTTTTTGGCTCCTGTTCTGATCGTTTGGGGGTACATGTGTATATATAGGAGGAAGAAGTACGCCGGAGGAGCAACGAGGGGCCCACAAGGCAGGGGGGCGCGCCCTAGGGGGGGCGACCCCCACCCTCATGACCGCCTCTTTTGTTCCTTGGAGCAGGGTCCAAGTCTCCTGGATCACGTTCGGTGAGAAAATCACGTTCGCGAAGATTTTATTCCGTTTGGACTCCGTTTGATATTCTGTTTATCCGAAGCACTAAAATAGGCAAAAAAACAACAATTCTGGGTTGGGCCTCCGGTTAATAGGTTAGTCCCAAAAATAATATAAAAGTGGAAAATAAAGCCCAATATAGTCCAAAATAGTAGATAATATAGCATGGAGCAATCAAAAATTATAGATACGTTGGAGACGTATCACCCGTTGGCATGACTCCTCGATTTTAGGCAAGTCCCAAACGGTCACGAGGAGGACGCTTGATATTCACCCTCTTGATAAAGAGGCCAAGGCCTGTCCTTTTTTCCCTCTTGTACTCAATCAAATCCTTCCCCCGCCTCGAGTTCCAACACCCAAGGCTTAGGTCAGGCGCTTCGGACCTTCAACCATGTCCGGATCCAACCTTCAAGGTCGGTGGATGCCTTCCTCTGTCACAGAGGAAGACATCAAGAAGCTGAGAGAGGCCAGGTATTTGACCCTCGAAATCTCGCACAGGCTGCCTGCTCGAGGGCAGGTCATTCCCACTCCCGAACCCGGCGAGAGCGTTGTATTCATCTCTCACTTCCTCCGAGGGCTAGGCCTCGCTCAAGATCCCTTCGTTAGGGGGCTCATGTTCTATTACGGACTGGATTCCATGACCTGGCCCCGGATTCCCTTCTTCACATCTCGTCGTTCATCGTTGTGTGTGAGGCCTTTCTCCGCATTACCCCACACTTCGGCATGTGGCTCAAGACTTTCAATGCGAAGCTGAAGATGATCGAGGGGCGACACGCAAAGTGCGGAGGTGCCGTGATAAGCAAAAGTGCTGATGTTCCGTGGCCAGAGAGTTCCTTCCCAGAGGTGTCCGGTTTATGGCAACGGGAGTGGTTTTATATCACAGCTCCCCGAAGTGCCAAGTGGGTAGTCGCCCCTGCCTTTCGCTCAGCCCCCCCACCACAACTGACGTCATGGATCAACAAGGGGCTGAACTGGGGGCCAGTAAATGATGTGCCGATATTGCAGAGTCACATCCGAGATCTCCTCGAGAGAGAAGTCAGCCTGGTCACGATAATTCAAGTCATGCTAGTTCGTCGAGTCCCGCCTTGCAAACGTCGACCCCTCCGTATGTGGGAATTCAACCCGGAAGGACCATGAACCATCCAACACTTCCTCGGCATGATGCTCGAAGAGATGTACAAATTGTTCTTCGGACCACAAATAAAGTGTCGGGACACCACCGAGGATGCGGGTCTGAGCTGTAATCGCCCAGATACCGAAGTAAGTAATCCTGTGGCCGAACACGCTGTCTTTTTATTTATCATAACATTATTCTGAAAAGTTGCTCCTTGACCAGGACTTGGTAACAAAGGCGAAGATGATCACGTGTTTGGCCCCCCTTCCCGAAGGCTCAGCAAATCCGGTACTAGCTAGAATGCTCGAGCCGGCGCGTTATCACATGCCCTCAGGGGAAGATAAAGGGGGAGTAAAGAGGCTGAGAGCCGGCCTCACTCATTATTCATCCAAACCGGAGGAATTAGCACCTCCGCGAAGGAGGATAACCAGGGAGAAGAATCTGAAATTCCCTCTCCCCAAGGAAGGAAGAGGACCACCTCTGAAGACCCGGAAGCAAACGTTTCCAAACGGGGGAAGAAATCTTCGCCAGAGGGTCCTGCCTCGAAGGGTACTCTTGACGCACAGTGCCCGCAAGGGGATCAGCCCTCTACCAAGCTGTAAGTAAACAAAAAGTACTTAATAGTAAAAATATCCTACATTACCTCTAAAGACAATAACCGAAGCATATATCTTGTAGTTCGGATCGTAGCCCTTCTCGACAGAGTTCGTCTTCGGGGATCTTCTTCCGGAGATGATGGAGAGCGAAACAGCTCCCCCTGCCACCCCGCCTCATGAGGCGGGCGACCCTGAAGTGTCATTGCAGAGGGTTTCTCCTGATCCGCCAAGGCCAGAGGGTAATCCTTTGGCCACTCGAAGTCCTCAGTATTTGGCTCCTAAAGAGAGCAACAGAGAGAGTCCGGAACCATCCGGTGTGCGATCAGACACACTGAGGAATCTTCTGGAGCAAGCGGCCATCTTAGAAGTGCATCGTACGCTAATGATTACGGTGATTGAAAGGATTTCATCCGCCGAAAGCGGGTTGCACAAAGCTTTTATGAGTCTGCTGAAAGGCTTTGAGGTACGTGAAATAGTGTATGTTTTTGATAGTACCGCACACATTAGGTGTGCCCTATGCAGATAGTAGCCCCTGAGACTCTGGTTGCCATCGAGAACGGCGGCAAACGGAGGATCATAGTCCCAGTTAATAATCAGACCGCCGTCATGTGCAGGTGGCTGAAGGTCCGGTGGCTAGCCGGACTGATGAGTTTGCCGAGCTGAAGCGGCAATTTGATGCGGCAGTTGCCGACACCGTGCTTGTCAACAAGCGGCTCGACGAGGCACAGGGTATGTGATTTCTCCGGTGATCAACACATAGTAAGAGGAGAATGATGCCAGTATTTTTAATATGTTGTGACTGTAGATGGAGCTGCCGTCGTGGAGATCCTTCGGGCGGAACTTGCCCGAGCCAAGGAACAAGCCAGGAATAGTAATGCACCCGCTCTAAAGGCGGTCAAAGAGCTGAGGGCCAAACAGGCCGCGCATTGCCAAAGCAAGGAAAGAATAGCCAAGATGGCCATTGAGTTGAAAGATGCCGCCGACCGTTACCAGCTTCTTGAAAAAGAAAGCCGAGCGAAGGCGACGGACCTGGAGAAGGCCATGGTAGCAGCCAAGGAAGCCCGCTCCAAAATCAGAACGGCGAAGGAGGGAGGAGTTGTGTCAAGCTGGAGATATCGCGGCTGGGAAGCCCTTTTTGTTGCGGACTAAGTTCGGAGATCCGAAGTATGCCCCTCTTGATCAGCTATGGAGTTCTGCAGACGCATACGTGGATTTGGCAGCAAGTGCTGCTGATGCGGCTGAGTACTTCAAGGGTCAAAAAGATCGTGAAGTGGAAAAGCTGTTCTGGTCATAGTTCCATGCTCCAGTGCGTCCGCTGCTGTTGAATGAGCGAATGGCCGAGTGCGTCGAGCTCCATAGGTTGACCGGACTTGCCATGAGGTCTGTTCTGGATCATCTGTGGCTGGAAGGGCCAAGGTCGAATAGTTACTTTATTTAGTGCAACAATTCCTTGGTGTTGTGCCGCACATCGACGCTATGAAGAGGTCGGCGTGCATAGAGGATGCGCGGATGGCACTTGCCCGTGTCAAGACATACTGGGCAGAGATGGAGGCCACCACTATTGCAACACAGGGTTCGACCGTGGGCCGAGTAGCTGCCGAGCACTAATTTGAAGAAGTCCTTGAAGGCGCTCGTTCGATAGAGGCTCAGTGCTTGAAGAATATTATGTTCTAGTGACATGTATTCCCATTGTAAAAACAATGCTTTATTGAATTATAAAGGCTGTGTTTATACTTTTGCCTGAAAGTATTATGATGCCTCCTGTGCGGCCGTTTATGTATTTATGTATATAACCTGAAAGTTTGCAGTCGTCGGCTTCAGCCCCCACGATATAATGCGGGGGTGTTCGCAAAAAACGCATATTCACACTTGATCCAACGTCTTGGTCCATGAAGGAGGTGGTAGCGCAGCGAACGAAGCAATCGGACTATATTGCTTTAACACTTTCACTTAGCCATAGGAGTTTGACGGTGGGACTACTATATAGCCCCTGGTACTTCCGCGCTCGTCCGAATACGGGGCGCGTACGTACATGACCGGGAAACGGCCCTTCGTTAATGCGGAGGAATCCCAAAGATTCCGCTAACTCATCGAGTGGTTGACCAGTCTCGCGCTTTATCATGACAGTCAGTTTTTGGCTTTCTCTACTGAGGTGCTCATCCGGATGAACCAGGGCACAATCGCAGTAGTTCTCCCGGTGCCGCCTTAGCCGATAGAGCGGAACGTAAGGTAGCAAAACACGGGAGCCGAGCAAACCCGACGTTTGACCAAAGACATGATTCGGAGCTGATGCATATAAGGTCAAACTCGCGACGCCGAACACTCCCTAAGGTATTCGGTCTTTATAACATATGCCGGGCTGAACAATGCCCTTAATAATAAACCCCGAGTGTCCAGGTACGTGCAATATCCTGACGTGGCCACATGCCAATAACGTCAGCATCCTTCTCGGTTGTATTGAGTATTCGGAGGATGTGAACAACAAGAGACAGTAAAAAAGGTTTACGCAGGGTCTTAATCTGAAAAGGAACCTTTGAGCGGGTCCCTGCTGCACGTCTGCGCCTGTGTCTCCGTTGTGCCGTGTCCTGGACGGGTGTAGCACGATTGTCATATGTAAAAGAAAAGAACTTCGGTGAAAGTTGCCGTGCCAAAAAATTGGTTATTATCAATAAGCCATTAAAATTCAAGATAAGTCAAGTTGAGCCGAACTAGCCCTGATTACACGCGGGAAGCCCCTGGTACCGTCTATGAGGGTTTAACCATGAAACCAATCTCATGTATATGTAGTGATGCGCCAAACTCGTCTAACCGTGTCCGTGGTCTTGACGACCTATCATTTATTCTGGTTGGTGAGGCCGTCTAGTGCTCGGCTGTTAAAGCCGCCACACGTTCTTCTGTGCGTAGAGAACGCTCAATATTTCCACTAACTGTGATGGTGCCACATGGACCGGGCATCTTAAGCTTGAGAGAAGCGTAATGCGGCACTGCATTAAAACGAGCGAAAGCCGCTCTTCCGAGTAGTGCTTGATAGCCACATCGGAATGGAGCGATGTAGAAAGTTAACTTTTTTGCTTCGGAAGTTGTCGGAAGAACCAAATACAACCTCTAGTAATAGAGAGCCCGTGCAGCGGGCCTCTGGGCCTGGTATTACTCCCTTGAAGGTAGCATTATTGCGGCTGATTTTTGTCGGGTCTATCCCCATTTTGCGGACTGTGTCCTGATATATCAGATTTAGACTACTGCCGCCGTCCATAAGGACTCGTGTGAGATGGTATCCGTTTCTTATTGGGTCTAACACCAAGGCAGCCAATCCTTCATGCCGGATGCTTGTCGGGTGATCCATGCGATCGAAAGTGATCGGGTAGGCCAACCAGGGGGTGAACTTGGGTGTGACGGGCTCTACGGCGCGTATGTCTCGGAGTGCATGTTTGCTTCTCCTCTTCGTCACATGGATCGTGTTTACTGTTTTAACCTCTGGTGGGAATTTTTTTTGTCCTCCAGTGCTTTGCTGGCGAGGTTCGTCGTCCTCATCTTCGCTTGGTGTCTCCCCCCCTTGTGTTCGGCGTTTAGCTTACCGGCCTGCTTGAAGACCCAGCATTCTCTGTGGGTGTGATTTGCAGGTTTATTGGGGGTGCCATGAATCTGACATAGTTTGTCTAGAATCTTGTTTAGGCCAGACGGTCCATCCTTACTGCCTTTAAAAGGCTTTTTCCGCTGACCTGGTCGAGAGCCCCTGAATCCGGCGTTTACCGTCGTATTATCTGGGATGTCTTCTTTATTTCGACGCTAGCTTTTACTGCGTCGTGATTTTCCGTTGCCATCCCTGACTTCGGATGTGTTTGGGTCGCTGGTGCTACTGCGGGCTAACCAGCTATCTTTGCCCGCGCAAAAGCGGGTCATGAGGCTTGTCAGGGCTGCCATTGTTCTCGATTTTTCTTGGCCGAGGTGTCTGGCGAGTCATTCATCTCGGACGCTGTGCTTGAAAGCTGCTAAGGTTTCAGCGTCCGGACAGTCGATGATTTGGTTCTTCTTAGTGAGAAACATGTTCCAAAACTTTCAGACTGACTCTCCGGGCTGTTAAATTATATGACGTAAATCGTCCGCATCCGGAGGTCGGAAATAGGTCCCTTGAAAATTAGCCCTAAAAGCATCCTCGAGCTCCTCCCAACTTCCAATTGAGTTTTCGGGGAGGCTTTTCAGCTAGTGCCGAGCTGGTCCTTTAAGCTTGAGGGGCAAGTACTTGATGGCGTGGAGATCGTCTCTGTGAGCCATATGGATATGGAGGATAAAGTCCTCAATCCAGACCCCAGGGTCTGTGGCCCTGTCGTATGCCTCTATGTTCACTGGTTTGAATCCTTCTGGAAATTCGTGGTCCAGCACCTCATCGGTGAAACATAGGGGGTGTGCGGCACTCCTGTATTTGGATGTGTCATGGCGTTCGGACGGTTGTAGTATTCGGTTTTGATTTTGTGCCGGAGCGCGCTTCCTAGATCCATAGATGGATCTGGCCATACTGGATGTTTGGCGCAAGTCCTCACGTAGATCGTGTGTTGGCTTATGTGCAGCCTTGTTAGCCGCTCTATCGCGGTCACAAGGTGGTTGATCCGGCCGGTTGGTCGTTTTATTTTTCGGCTGTGTGGGCTTTGAGGCCTCATCGTCGAATTCAGGTAATAGCTTGCGCTTTGGATAGCTCTTTGTGTGGTAACTTCCACCATACTTTTCTTCGTTGCCGAGCACTTTGTTCCACCTGCTATTGAGCGTATTTTGTGCGGCCTTTAGCATTTGCTTCTGCTTCTTCAGACTCCTCGCTGTGGCAATAAGCCTTCTGCGGAGGTTCTCTTGCTCCAAGTGCATTTCTGGGATGATGTGTGCATCTTCGTTCGAACTATTTTCCTCCCCAGAGGGGGTTTGATGAGGTTTATCCTCGGCGTCGCCGTGTTCGGACATCAGATCCGTACTATGTTCGCCGTCTGCAGTTTCATCGTGCTCTACCGCTGGGTCGATGTGGTCGTCGTTTCCTCTGGAGTCGACTGGAGTGTTATTTTCTCTTGCGCTGTTATCGTTGTTTTTGCCGAGGCGGGATTTTGAGTGGAGCCTACGCCGACGCTTTGATTGCTTCTCGAGGGAGCTATTCTTCGATGCATCCTGCCGTTCTTTGTCATTGTTTTCTTTGGGTGTATCCACCATGTATATGTCATGTGGTGAAGTGGTTGTCCAGCGCCCTGTGGGCACTGGTTCCTGTTCTTCTCCTGCATCGTTGTCCATGCCGTCGATGTCTTTGGAGTCGAAATCGAGCATGTCGGTTAAATCGTCGACAGAGGCTACTAAGTGGGTGGTGGGTGGGCAGCAAATTTCTTCGTCGTCCGCATCCCCTTCTAGCCGGGCATAGTTCGGCCAAGGATCTCCTGACAAGGAGAGAGACCTTAATGAATTTAGCACGTCGCCGAAAGGTGAGTGCTGAAAGATATCCATGAAGGTGAACTCCATGATCGGCGCCCAATCGGATTTGATAGGCACGGACACAGGCGGCTCGGAGTCTGTGGCCGGGGACGAATCCAGTAGTTCGGCAACACGGCTCTCGTAAGGGGCGAAGTCAGTATTTGGCTCCATCGCCACTGAGAGTGTGGCCTCCATGGCGGGGTCTATCCCCCCGTCCTTGGACGGCGCAATTTGCTCCAGATTGAGGGCCGGAGTAGTTGCAGGTTGATGACCCACAAGTATAGGGGATCTATCATAGTCCTTTCGATAAGTAAGATTGTCGAACCCAACGAGGAGCAGAAGGAAATGATAAGTGGTTTCCAGCAAGGTATTCTCTGCAAGTACTGAAACAAGTGGTAACAGATAGTTTTGTGATAGGATAATTTGTAACGAGCAACAAGTAACAAAAGTAAATAAAGTGCAGCAAGGTGGCCCAATCCTTTTTGTAGCAAAGGACAAGCCTGGACAAACTCTTATATAGAGAAAAGTGCTCCCGAGGACACATGGGAATATCATCAAGCTAGTTTTCATCACGCTCATATGATTCGCGTTCGGTACTTTGATAATTTGGTATGTGGGTGGACCGGTGCTTGGGTACTGTCCTTACTTGGACAAGCATCCCACTTATGATTAACCTCTATTGCAAGCATCCGCAACTACAACAAAAGTATTAAGGTAAACCTAACCATAGCATGAAACATATGGATCCAAATCAGCCCCTTACAAAGCAACGCATAAACTAGGGTTTAATCTTCTGTCACTCTAGCAACCCATCATCTACTTATTACTTCCCAATGCCTTCCTCTAGGCCCAAATAATGGTGAAGTGTCATGTAGTTGACGTTCAAATAACACCACTAGAGGAGAGACAACATACATCTCATCAAAATATTGAACGAATACCAAATTCACATGACTACTAATAGCAAGACTTCTCCAATGTCCTCAGGAACAAATGTAATTACTCACAAAGGATAAACATGTTCATAATCAGAGGGGTATTAATATGCATATAAGATCTGAACATATGATCTTTCACCAAATAAACCAACTAGCATCAACTACAAGGAGTAATTAACACTACTAGCAACCTAATAGAACCAATCCCGGACTTGGAGACAAGAATTGGATACAAGAGATGAACTAGGGTTTTGAGAGGAGATGGTACTGATGAAGATGTTGATGGAGATTCCCCTCTCCCGATGAGAGGAGCGTTGGTGATGACGATGGCGATGATTTCCCCCTCCGAGAGGGAAGTTTCCCCGGCAGAACAGCTCCGCCAGAGCCCTAGATTGGTTCCGCCAAGGTTCCGCCTCGTGGCGGCGGAGTTTCGTCCGAGAAGATGGCTTCTTATTTTTTTCCCATCAAAAGACTTCATATAGCATAAGATGGCCACCGGAGGGCCACCAGGGGGCCCACGAGGTAGGGGGCGCGCCCAGGGGGGTAGGGCGCGCCCCCACCCTCGTGGGCAGGGTGTGCCCCCCTGGTGAATCTCTTCCGCTGAGTATTTTTTATATATTCTGAAAACGTCTTTCGTGACGTTTCAGGACTTTTGGAGCTGTGCAAAATAGGTCTCTAATATTTGCTCCTTTTCCAACCCAGAATCCCAGCTGCCGGCATTCTCCCTCTTTATGTAAACCTTGTAAAATAAGAGAGAATAGGCATAAGTATAGTGACATAATGTGTAATAACAACCCATAATGCAATAAATATTGATATAAAAGCATGATGCAAAATGGACGTATCACAGGTGTGATCTCCCGAACACTATCCGATGGTAGAGTTACGTCATGCTCGTCGTGATTGTGCGAATGTCGGCAATGTAGTCTCCGCGGATGTCGGCAAGCCGTCGAAGATCAAGTCTCCGCGGATGTCGGCAATGTAGTTTAAGTTTCTGAATCTGACCTGATGGCCAGGGGCGTAGCTCTCGATTTGCTCCAGATGGCCAAGCGAGTTGGCCCGCAGTGCGAAGCCGCCGAATACGAAGATCTGTACGGGGAGGAAAACCTCACCCTGGACCACATCGTTACCGAAGATTGAAGGAACCATCAAGCCTTACGGTGACGGCACAATGAAACTCTCAATGAAAGCACCAATGTCGGTGTCAAAACCGACGGATCTCGGGTAGGGGGTCCCAAACTGTGTGTCTAAGGCGGATGGTAACAGGAGGCAGGGGACATGATGTTTACCCGGGTTCAGGCCCTCTTGATGGAGGTAATACCCTACATCCTGCTTGATTGATCTTGATGATATGAGTATTACAAGAGTTGATCTACCACGAGATCGTAGAGGCTAAACCCTAGAAGCCAGCCTATGGTATGATTGTATATTCTCCTACGGATTAAACCCTCTGGTTTATATAGACACCGGAGGGGGCTAGGGTTACACAGAGTCGGTTACAAGGGAGGAGATCTACATATCCGTATTGCCAAGCTTGCCTTCCACGCCAAGGAACGCCCCATCCGGACACGAGACGAAGTCTTCAATTTTGTATCTTCATAGTCCAATAGTCCGGCCAAAGAATATAGTCCGGCTGTCCGGAGATCCCCTAATCCAGGACTCCCTCAGTCTTCAAAGATGAAGCTAGCTCTTGGGCGAAGGGCCTTGCTAGTTTATTACCAACACGATGTATTAGTGCCCGAGGCTGGGCAACCCCTTTCTTTTCTACTCATGTAACCTCTCGCTACGCCTTCCCGTGTGTACGTCGCGCGGTGTTACCCTTGTAACCTAACTCTATTTTGTTCTCCCCTACCTATCAATTGGATGATACATAATTTGCGTATTCATGTGAAAGCATAATAAAATTATACAGAGATTCCGAGACCACCGAACGACCATAACTGCTGCCAGAACGAGCCGTCGACGTGCCGCTGTCGCCGCTGTCCTATCAGAGGCGGCGTGACCTTGTTGATAACGACCCGAAAGTCTTCATACGCGTGCCCCTAAGGACTAGAGCTCTGGAGAATGTAGTCGTCACTACCCTTGCATAGATCTGAATCACCCGACAGTAAATCTCGCCACATCATGAGAAACTCTTACCTCAACGCTCCAAGGAGACGGCCGGAATCTACGCCGAAGCTCCATCGACTATGTCTAGATGAACGAACTTGAGGAGGATTGAAGCATGTAAGCAAACTCGAAGAAGAAGCGTCACCACCCGCCTGAGCGCCGCACCTGCGAGGACTAAAAAAACCTAACCCAAACTACTAACTGGAGCGCAGGCACCGAGGTTCCCCTTCCCGCCACCGGCCGCCAGAGCGGCAGGCAAAGGGAGGAGAATCCACGGACTCGCCAATGAACTCTGTACGGGAGAGTTTGCCCTGACCTCCTAGTATCGGGGAGAAAAATTGTTGCTCGTGTTTGTTCCAAATTGTTTACACTTTGTCATAGCAAAAAAAAAATTCATTTGAAAGATTAAGAGCGTCTACAGCCGGACTTTGCAAATCCGACCCCTCAAACATCAGTGTGTACGGGGACACTGACTGAGCACTCCCTAAGTCCGTGCCTCCACACCCGCGTATCTCATATCCAGTTCCTTATATCCACTCAAATTCATGCAAACATAGTACGCAGATCACTGAACGAACAAAATCGACAGGAAACGGACATATAAACCGATAACAAATGGGCATAATCACATAAACATCACTAAACGGGCATAGTTCACACAGTTCAACGACCCGGCACACTCTAACTACATACTAGAACTAGATTATATAAAAGGAGAGGGCGAGCTTCACCACTTCCTCGCCGGCTCTTTGCCCTTCCGGTCGGTGGCGCTGCTGTAGGCATCTGCAACAGGAGGTGGGTCGACGTTGGAGCCGTCGGAGTCAGACCCGTCGAAGGAGGAGGAGGAGATGACGATGTAGTCTTGCTTGCGCTTGAGCTTGGCCACCCTCGCCGCCTCCGCCGCCGCCGCTGCCTCCCGCTCGGATTGCTCAATGCCAAGCGGGAGCTGCTTGGCGTTGATCCTCCGGAGTCGCCGAGCGTCCGCCTCCGCCGTGGTAAGTGAGCTACGACACACCCATTGGAGGAGACGCTCCTCCTCGTCGGGCACCGGCATCACGCGGTGGGGCAGGCGGACTGCGCAACCGCGTCGGACCCACCCCCCATCTCGCTTGCCCTCTGCCTCTCGCGGCGGTTGGCGCGTGCCTCTGATTCTGGATTTCGCATCCGCGGCGCCGACGGAGCGGGCATTAGAATTGAACGCTGCTCCGGCGGAGTGGGCACTAGAACCCATTCATCATCGGAGATGTCGTCGGAGTGGCTGCCGGTACTTGACATGCTCGTCGGCGCTTGGGATTGGACGGATTGGAAAAAGGGAATCGTCAGGGAGCGGAGCGGAGCGAAGTGAGCTAGGCCGAGAGCTGTACGAGAGCTGTAACGACAATTAGGGGATCGTCAGGGATCTCAAACTACTGCTTATGGCCGAGAGCTATACGAATGACGTATGATCTGGTTGTTTGCCTCTGCTTTATAAAAGTTGGGGCCGGAGCCCCTTTGGTTTAAAATATGAATCCCAGTCAAGTGATAGGCAATTGTCGATAGAAAGAAAAGCTGAAAAATAAAATTTGCATGAATCCCAATGTAAAATCCTATAAATATAGCATCAATTTAACTAGTCTCAGTCGATTGAGATTTAACAACACTAATAAAAATGGCTTGTTTTGTTTACCACCACGGCAAAGACAGCCAAAAGAAGTACCGTATAAATTTCGTGCTTCCGCAAGGTGCTGTAAATCTCCTTTTGGTCATGGCGAGTTGGTGACTGCCAGGTGCGTGCGCAATGCAAGCACGACCAGCTGACCCAGGTGTAGCGCGATTGACACGGCACTATTCACCGTCAGCAGGTCACCGCTGCCTGCCTGGGCAGTCCAAACGAAACATCTTGTCCATGCAGCCAAGTGGAGACGGGCGAGGTGACATAATTTGACGGCCCGCACTGCAACCGCCAGATGATGATACTAGTCCGGTCCCGAAGCTGCAATCCGGGAGACAGACATATATACGGCCGCGTAGCTGCCACCGCCGATTGGCTCCCGGGCCCTGTCACCCGTGCGTGCGACCTCTCGGTTGAAGCTTCGGCAAGAGCACAGCAGTAGGAGCATCTTCAGCCGTTCGACCTCTGGATGCCTGAAATATCACCGTCTGAAACGCGCCGGCAATATTTTTGGGTGTTCGGTTTCCCAACCGCCGCCCAAGGCCAACCTAGGCGCCGTCTTTTTGAAAAATAAACTCGGCCAAAATTCAGCCAAATTCAACACATATGAGGCGATTTCATTGATATTTTTTCCATAAAAACTTAAAAACATAATTAAAAACTACTGCGCCGCCTTCCGCCGCCCCTCCTACATGCCGAACAATGCGCCGAAGGCGTTGTAGTCGTCGTCGGCCTCCTTCTTCACGCTGCCGCCGTCCTTCCTGCACCCCTTTCCTGCGTTGCCTTGGCGGACGGGTTTGGTTGGCGGCGGTGGTGCGTCGTCGTCACTGTCCTCGAGAATGATGACGCCGCGCGCGTCGCGGCTGCGGCGATCTCCTCGAGGGTGCGGCGCTGCCGTTCCATCTCCAGTTTGACATAGTCCTCGCGCCCACTTGAGCGCGTCCTCGTCGGCGGCGACGGGCAAGTCGTCGTGTCCGCTCTTCACAGTGACAAGCCCTGGCTCCGTCTTCGGCTTGACGAGGCGGGAGGAAGAGGAGCCACGGCCGCGCCCCCCCCCCCCCCCCCCCCGGGTGCGCCGCCCTAGCGGCGTCTCCACGAGCTCGGCCTTGACGCTGGCGAGCGCCGGCGATCCGGACAAGTGGGAGTGGGAGGAGGAGGAGGACCCGCCCGCCATGCGTTGCGGCAACCAAATGCCACCGTCGCTTCGGCGCTCGATCTCGTCGTGGAAGTGGGCAGGATGGTCGATGACGGACTGCGAGGGGACTGGGACGCCTCCAGCATGAAGCCTCACCGTCCCGGCGCGTGCATGTCAGGCGGCGACGGGTAGTTTGCCTCGTGGAGGAGGTGCGCCTCCCATTCATGCAGGGTACGACGGCCGAAGCCGTTGGCCGCCGCACCGTCGCCCGGGAAATGCTCACCCGTCGGAGGACGTAGACGCGGTGGCTGGTGTCGGGGAAGAGGGAGACGGGATGGGGCGGCGCCGACGAGAGAGGGACACCAGGCGAAGGAGAGTGTGGCCACCGGCGAGGAGAGGGTGGCTTTTTATAGCCGCCGAGGGGCGGTAGACGTGTGTGTACGCGTGGCGGAAGGGGGATGGTGCGTCGCAGGGCCTTCACTGTGCCGCCTGTGGAGAATCAATGGAAGGCTGACCGGTAACAGCCTTGGCATTGATTCTTCACGGAAAACGAGGCGCTGAGGAAGACGAGACGCGGCTGGTCCCTGACTTGGCGGGCCCGCCGGACTTTCGCATCAAAAATGTTTCCCCCGGCGCCCCCCTGCGCGTCGGGTTCGTCCTGAATCCATCGTCGTTAATTTCGGTCCTAATCGGCGAAATTTGGATTTCTGAAGACGTGACTGGACCGATTTTTAAACGCCGGCGGATTTTTAGACACCGCTGGCGCCAATTTCCAACGCAGACCCCATATCGCCACGCGCGACCCCATCTCCATTTTAGGTCCGTGTCCGTTCTGTTATATTTTCAGATCAAAGTTGTTTTGAATTTGAGGCAAAAGCAGCTGTGCCCACTTCCACTCCCCTGGCGAAGTTGGTACACGATCTACAGTGTCACCGCTGTGTGCGCGTACATGCGTGTTGACTTGGGAGCGCACGCAGCCAAAGGCCACGGCCGGGACAAAGCTAGGGCGGGCAGTTGCACGTATGCGGCGCGGTCCTGCCCTGCCATGTCGAATGATGTGGGATGATTTGGCAAATATCCGTGAGCAGGACGTACGTGAACGTGGGCAAAGTGTGCGGTGCGGCGATAAGCTGTACCGACCTTTGTCAAGCCTGTGTTTCGTTCTCGGTAATGTGTTCTTCCTCGCAGGAATAAAATCACGGCCAAATTCAGTTGGTTTTCTGATGAATCGCATGCTCCTTTCAACAGCGGCAAACAGCATCGTTATCTTCAGGCGATACTACCACCCAAACACGGGCGGTTGCTGTGCTGCCTCCGCGGGCAATCCTGCGTCCCTACTGTTCTGTTGTGTTGTGTTCTTATTCCGCGGCCGGCAGCGTTTGCCAGCGGACGGGCAACCGCCGGGGCTGCCAAAACGGGCCTGGGATCGGTCACGCGGCGCCCGGCTCGGCGTGTCGACGAGGCGATGCCATTCCTGGGGCATCATCCCATGTTTCCCGCGGCGCAAAACAAGAAGCTTTCCTCGTGTGCCCCTCCGCGCCATGGCCCCCCGCCTGCGTCTCGGCCTACCAAGCGGCCGTGCGCTCGCAGCAGTTGGTAAGGAGCAACGAGATCCTGCTCTGTGCCGAGCATTCAACACCAGGGGGGAACACAATAAAGAGACCGCCGTCGCCCAGCCTCTCCGCCTTCATGTCATGACGCCGTATGGATGGGGTACGCCGTCGCGTACAACAGTAGAAATGGAGGCTCAAGCTCTTCAATTAGTTCACTGCATGCATGCTGCAGACATTCATGCCAGTAACAGTGACTGGCTTCCAGTGACGGTTACTATCTTACTGGCATGATCACTAGTGACGGTCACCGTCTTCCTGGCATGGCATGGCATGGCATGGATACAGTTCACAACAAGTGTGGCGCTCAAGACATTGAGCAGCAGCATCACACCATCATCACGCGACCAAGCATCCAGCAAAGAAGAACCACGCCGAGCACGGAAAGAACAAAAGTTTCTCTTTTATTTTATTCACTCTACTCTATATGGAGATCACCAACGCATGCAAATCAGTGCAGGAGGGTTGCGAATTTCCTTCTATATATGGAGATCTCTTTTTAATTTGCTATAATTAACAGGATATAGAGCCAATTAATCTAGTTGATTAATGCGGGAGCAATGGTAAGGATAGGATGGGATCCACCATTGCTGAATGCACCGCGGAGCTGCCATGGCCGGCGGCTCTCTTTCACGGCCTGGCGCCGGCGAGGCTCACCCAAATCTGCTCGAAGACGTCGATTATGAGGTCATGGTGCGCCGCGTCGTTGAGGGAGAGGTAGCAGGCCAGGAGGTCCTCCAGGTCCTCCGCGTCCTGGATGCGCTTCGCGCTGATCATCTCCTCCATGGACTCGCGGAAGTCCTGCCGTGGGTCCTCCGACATCTTCACCACCGGGTAGCTGCTCACGATCACCGGCGCCGGCAGCGGTGGCGGTGGCGCCGCCCATTTCCGGGACGGCGGGTTCGCTTTCCTGGCGGTGGCGGCCAGGCGCGGGCTCTTGGAAAGCGTCTTGAGGCGGCGGCGGCCCGACGATGATGCGGAGGAACGCCTCGGCCTGCTGACGCTGCTCTTGTCGGAGGCAGAGCTCGCTCTCGCGGTCGCGTCGGCGTGGTCGGCTCGGGTGACATCCTGCTTGTTCGGCCCAGGCTGTCTCCTCGCCGCTGGCTTGGTCACGATTGGCCGGAGCCTTCTCCCGGGCGTGTCCTCGCCCAGGAGGTCGATGATGATTTCGTTCTGCGACGCGATCACCTTGACGTTGCGGCCGTCGTCCGCCGGGCCTGACACCGTTGGCCTCCGGGGCTCCCCGCCGTCACTCTTGATGCACGTGTCACGACGCCGACCAGAGCTGCCTAGCGCGCCGACCACGGGCTCCTTCCCCCCGGCGGGTCCTCTTTCTTCAGGCGCGTGGTCCACCTTGTGCCGCCTCCTGGCGCTCCTCGTCGGCGACTGCGCTTCCTTGGCCCTGGGCGGCTTCGGAACCGGCGGCGCCGGGACCTCCCTGTCTCTGGTGGAGTAGTAGTACGACGCCCTGCGAGGGAGCGGGGCACGGGGCGACTCCTTGGTCGGCGTGGCCGGCGGCTCGACGTCGGCCTCCGGCTGCTGGACGTCGTTGCTTACCTCCCTGTGCCACCGGGACGACGGCGGCTGCCGCGCGGCCTCCACGCTCCACCGAGCCGACGACTCCCGAGCCGACGGCGGCTGCTGGTAGGACCGGGCCGAGGAGGACCGATGATGCACCCCGACGCCGCCGCGCCCGTGGGCGCCCATGTCGCGGAGCTTGTAGAACCAGGCATTGGGGATCATGTCGGACAGCCGGAACTTGCGGCGGGCCATGCGCCCTCGCCGGTGCCTGCTCTGCTCGCTCTGTACGACAGTACGAGGAGGAGAAGTGGAGCAGGGGAAACTGCTGTGGACCAGGGAGGAAAGGAGATGAAAAATAGTTGAGCACGAGCGCGGTGACTTGGAGGGGCCGAGGGACCGGCGAGCGATGGTTAAATAGCGGCAGCGTGACGAAGGCGGGCGGGTGGTGGAGCGTGTGACATGAGGCTCCTTTTGTCTCTTCATCTGTGAAGTGTGGGCATCAACATCCCCTGGCTCACTCGACACCTGGCGCCACACTGGATTTATGCATGATACGTTACTCTTTTCAA